>NW_024365715.1:414995-568879 GCF_014805655.1 Passer montanus
GGGCGGGGCCCCCCTCGCGGGTGGCTCTGGGGGCAGCAGGGGCAGGGCGGGGAGCAGAAGGCGGGGGCGCAGCACGGGGGGAGGTGACAGGGCGGGTGGCAGCGCGGGGACGTTCCCCCGCGCCGGCGGGGCCGGGGTCGCGGCCAGCCCAGCCCCATGGCCGAGCCGCCCCCCCCGCCCCGGGGATTTACCGGGCAAAGCGGCTGAGCGGGGGGAGCGGGGGGGGCACGTGGCGGCACCCGTGGGTGAGGGACACGGGGACATGAGGACACGGAGCGGGGCACGAGGGACATGGGGACACCGGGGACGTGGGGGACATGGGGTGTGGGGGGACACGGGGGGACACGGGGGATGCTGGGGACGTGCGGGGACATGGGGAACACAGCCGGGGGGGACACAGGGGACATGGGGAACTCGACTGGGGACACGGGGTTCTGGAGACATGGTAGGACGTGGGGGACAGGGGACACCGCGGGGACACGATTGCGGGCAGGAAGGGGTTATGGGACGCGGGGCAGCATAAGGGACACGCGGGACATTGGGGACACGCGGTGATGGAGGTCACAGGGGACACGAAAGACATAGGGCGACAGGTTTGGGCGGAGCCAGGGTTGTGGGGACTTGGGGGGCAGGGGGCTTACGGCATGATTTATTAATCAAACATGGAAAAAAGAGTTGGGAGAGGGAGTGCTCTGGAAAGAAGGAGCCAACTTCTTCCGAGCTGCTGGGCAAGGCTGAGAGGCAGCCTGACCCTGGGCCAGCTCCATCACGCTCTGGAGAACATCCCTAATGGCACTTTGCTGGGGCTGCTGGGCTCCAGTGACACATCCCAACGCTGGCCTGTCACCTCCCCGCTATTCCAGCCCCTGACCCGCACATTAAAGTGCTTTTCGGGGGGGACACAGGTTAGGGACGTGTGGGACACGGGGGGCGTGGTGGGGACACGACTGGGGCTCACAGGGAATGACGGAGCCGTGGGGGCTGTGGGGAGACATGGGGGACACCCGGGGGACACAGGGGTGGGGCGGGACACACGGGGGTCCCGGCGTGGCGGGGGCAGGGCCGGGCCGCACAAAGGGGCCATTCACCGCCCTGGGGGAGGGGCGCCCTGAGGAATTTCCACCCAAAACTTTTTCCATGAGCCCATTCCTGCCCCTCCCTCCCCTTTCCCGGCACGGGGGGAGAGGTGCGGGGGGGGGGTTACATGCGTGTCCGGGCATGGGAACGCGTGCGTGCGTGCATGTGACATGCAGGGACACACCCCGCACACGTGTCCCCGTGCCCACACATGCGTCTGCATGCTGGAGGCTGGGTAAAGGTGTGTGACACATGCAGTGAGATGTGACCATTGCATGTGCAGTTGTGTCACCTGTGCAATGATCCCATGAACAGGTGTGTGACACGTGCAGTGATCCCGTGTACAGGTATGTCACCTGTGCAGTGATCCCGTGTGCAGGTGTGTGACACGTGCAGTGATCCCGTGTACAGGTATGTCACCTGTGTAATGATCCCGTGTGCAGGTGTGTGCACTGTGCAGTGATCCCATGTACAGGTGTGTCACCTGTGCAGTGATCCTGTGTGCAGGTGTGTGCCACATGCAATGATCCCCTGTGCAGGTGTGTGACACACGCAATGATCCCGTGTGCAGGTGTGTGCCACATGCAATGATCCCCTGTGCAGGTGTGTGACAACGCAATGATCCCGTATGCAGGTGCGTGACACACGCAATGATCCCGTGTGCAGGTGTGTTACTCATGCAGAGCCCCAGAAATGCAGTCGGGCAGGCGGTGCTGGCACAGCCCTCGCACACCCGGAGGTGCCCAGGCGCACCCAGACACAGCTGAACACGCTCACACACACGTGTGCACACCTGGGCATGCTGACACACACCTGTGCACAGTGGGCACACGGGGGGACATCACAAGGGGATTGGAAGGGACTGGGAAGGACTGGGAGAAGGATGTGGGGGACTGGCAGAACTGGCAGGACTGGGAGGGATTGAGGGGTGACAAGGGGACTGGGAGGGGCTGGAGTAGTGACAGGGGAACTGGAAAGGACTGGAAGAACTGGGAGGACTGGGAGGACCGGGGAGGCGGGTGGTGACATGAGCACTGGGAGTGCACGGTGGAACTGGGAGGGACTGGGGAGGGCGTGACGCGGGGACGGGGAGGACTGGGAGGGGATGGCGGAGACGGGGGACGTGGCCCGGGTGCCCCCCAGGGAGGGAGGGCACACGGAGGGGACGAACACGTCTGATACCGTGTGACACATGTGACACGTGTGTACGCGACACCGCGCGTCCGCTCCTCAGGCTCCAATCCCCGCCCATTCCCCATCCAGCCCCGCCCACGAGCCCCGCCCCTCGCTCAGACCACGCCCCATTCAAATCAGCCCGGCCCCTCTCCGCCCCGCCCATCCCCGAGGCCACGCCCCGTTCCTATTCAGCCCAGCCACTCAAGGCCCCGCCCCCTCCGAGCCCCGCCCTCTCAGCCTAGCCCACTCCCAATTTAGCCCCGCCCACATTTCAGCCCTCACATTCCAAACCGCCCCGCTCCTCCAGGCCCCGCCCCGTTCACTCCTCCCACCGAAGCCCCGCCCCCGCTCAGGCCCCGCCCCAATCCCCGCTCGCCTTCCAGCCCGGGGGGGGGCACATCCCCAAATTCTGCCCAGGAGGGACCCGGGCTGTGGGGGGGGCAGGGTCCCAGGCCGGTTTTGCGGGGGGCACAGGGACCTGGGGGCTCGAGGGGCCTGGAGCCTGTTTTTGGGGTGGTCGCGGTGTCCCGGAGCCCTTTGGGGGGGCAGCAATAGAGACCCGGTGCTGGAGGGGCGCAGGGACATGGCCCACACAGGACCGCTCCTGGGGAGCCGGGGGTCCCGGACCCTGCTTTGGAGGGGCTCAGGGACCCCAGACCTTGTTATTTTGGGGGTTCGCAGACCTCTTTGTGAGGGTAGAAAGAGGCACCCGGTTTTGGGGGGGGCACGAGGGGGGTCCTGGGGGTCCCACAGGAGCCCTCCGCGTGTCAGTCTGGGCACAAACAGGGTGGGAGGGGAGAATCCCCTAAAACGCCCCTAAATCCCCCCCGTTCCACCTCTGCCTCTGGTGCGTTGCCTCCTCCCGCGTCCTCCCCCCTCCCAGTTCCTCGGCCTAACTGGTTCCAGTCGTGGCCGCGCCCGCGTCCCCCCGCGTCCCCCCCGCGCTGCCAATGTGGCACTTTAACCCCTGCGGGGCTGCCCCAAAACCGCCCGAACCCCACTTGGAGCGGGGCTGGGGCCCCTTCTCAGCAGGGCGGGGGGGGCGTCACCCCCCGCGTTTTTGGGGGAACCCCCGTGGCCCCCCCAAATTCCACCCCGGGCGGAGGGACTTCCCCCCGCCGCCCTCAATTTAAGACCTGATGGGAGACCGCCCCTTGGAGAGGGGAGACCCCAAAAAATCGGGGGCGCCACAGAGTTGTGGCCCCGCGGATGTTTTTGGGGTGCTGTTTTTTTTTTGGGCAGGGGAGGATGCTTTAATTTGGATTCCTCCCCCTTCAAAAATCGAGCTTTAAGAGAAAACACGCACGGTGGGGTGCCCCAAATGTACCTGCACCCCCCAAATGAAACCCCCTCCCCACTTCAACCCTCCGCGTGGAATCCGAGTATCGATGGGGGGGGGCGTCCAGCCCTCCCCAAACCTGGGGTGCGCTCGGGTGGGTCCCCGTGCCGGGGGGCGAAGTGTGGTCCCCAATTTCGGCCCCGTTTTTAGGGTGGGGTCCTCCCCCTCGCCCCCCCCCGGGTTATTTTGGGGTGCCCGTGGCACGCGCTGGGCGGGGCCCCCCTCGCTCCCCCTCTCCCCCGCGGTTACAAACGCGCCGCTCGAGGCCGGAATTTCCTCAATTTCAGCAATTTTGGGTTTTTTTTAGCAAAACACACAAAACCTACCCAAAAAAAAAATTCCGAAACCAGCCGCCCCTCCCCCGCTGCCGCCCGGGCTGCGCGCCGGGGGCTCCTCCCTCCCCCTGTGTCACCCCCCGGCAGGGGGCTGGGGACCCTCCTTCCCCCGGATTTTGGGGCTGGAGAAGCTGGGTACACCCCCACACCAGGTGCTGGGGATCGGGGCGAGAGGATGCACACTGATACGTCCCCCACCCATGGTGGAAACCGCGGATTCCACCCCCCCCAGCCCCCGATTTTGGGGTTTTGCAGCTCAGGTTTTAGGGCCGTGGAGGTGACAGCGAGACCCCCAAAATCACACACCCCCATTGTGGGCTGGGGCCCCCTTGGAGAGCGGTGGGGAGGGGCTGTTTAACTCCCCCCACCTTTCGCCCCCCCAGCCCTGGAGCCCAGCCCTGGGCGGGTTTTGGGGGACACGGGCCCCCCCTCGCCACCGCCGCCCCCCCGCGTGCACAAGCCTTGCTTCGTGTGCAGCGACCGCAGCTCCGGCTACCACTACGGAGTGAGCTCCTGCGAGGGCTGCAAGGTGCGGGGCCGGGGCACCGGGGACCCCCGGGGGGGACCCCTGAGACTGTGGAAACCTGGGGGGGGCACTGGGGACCCCCTGAGACAGTGGAAACCCCGGGAGGGGGGATAGTCGGGACCTCCCAGGGCAGGGGGACCCCTGAGACAGTGGAAACCCTGGGGGGGGGGAGCACTGGGGATATCCCAGGGAGGGGGGATAGTCGGGACCTCCCAGGGCAGGGGGACCCCTGAGACTGTGGAAACCCCGGGAGGGGGGATAGTGGGGACCTCCCAGGGCAGGGGGACCCCTGAGACAGTGGAAACACCGGGTGGGGGGAGCGACAGTGGGGACCCCCTGAGACAATGGAAACCCTGGGGAGCCTGGGGCATTGGGGACCTCCCAGGGCAGGGGGACCCCTGAGACGGTGGAAACCGTGGGAGGGGGGAGCACTGGGGATATCCACCTGGGGGAGGGGACAGTGGGGACCCTGTGGTGGGAGTGGGGACCCGGCACTTGGAGGAGGGGGGTCCTGGGGACACTGTGGATCTGCCCCAAGGAAAGGGGCCCTCCACAGGCAGTGGGGATCCACTCGAGGGTGACCCTTTGGGGGAGTGGGAATCCCCCAAGCGCTGGGGAGCTGTAATGGGCGCACCTGGGGACATCACAGACCTTGTGGGGCAATTGGGACCACGCCCAGGGGATGGGGACCCCTTCCCAGGCCAGTGGGCACCCACTTGGGAGCCCCCCAAGCCCTGTGCCCCACCCTGGGATAGTGGGGAGCCACTGAGGAGCCGCTGAGGAGCTCCCCTCCCAGCACTGCGGAGCCTTCCTGGGATCCCTGGGGATGTGATGCTGGTGCCCCCAGTTTCGGGGTAACCCCCTGACCCCCGTTTTCCCACTGCAGGGGTTTTTCCGGAGGAGCATCCAGAAGAACATGGTGTACACGTGTCACCGGGAGCGCAACTGCCAGATCGACAAGGTCACCCGCAACCGCTGCCAGTTCTGCCGCCTCCAGAAGTGCTTCCAGGTCGGAATGTCCAAGGAAGGTGCGAGGGGGTCTGGGCCGGGGTCCCCCGAAGTTGGGGACCCCCCCCAAACATCGCTGAGGGGCCCCGGTGGTGTCCCGGCGGGCCTGGGGATGTTCCTGTTCCTGGGAGGGATCCGAGGCTGCGGAAGGGACTGCTGGGTGTGAGGATTTCCCCCCTTGGTCCTGCAGGGGACTTGCCTAAAATTGAGACCACCCCCCCCCAAAGCATTGCTGAGGGGTCCCAGGGTCCTGGGGCTGCTCATGGTGGGGATGTTCCTGTCCCATGGGGGGATTTTTGGGGGAGAGGGGAGGCAAGCCCACCTGGGAGGGATCTGAGGGGGCACACCAGTGCCCCCAACCCCCACCTCCCACCCCCCCAGCCGTGCGGAACGACCGGAACAAGAGGAAGAAGGAGGTGAAGGAGGATCTGGGGGGGGACGAGCTGAGCCCCGAGCTGGCCGAGCTGGTGCGGAGGGTCAGCAGAGCCCACCAGGAGACCTTCCCCTCTCTGGGCCAGCTGGGCAAGTACACCACGGTGAGCAGGCTTGGGGGTCTGGGGGCACCAAGGGGGGGCCGCAACCCTCAGATCTGGGGCAGGGTCATGCTCCTGCCTGATCCCCCCAAACATGAGCACTGGGGGCAGCTGGGGCTGGGGACATGTTCAGGGGGAGTGGGGCACCATGTTTCTGTCCCCAGGGGGTTTTGGGGGTCTCTTTGGGGATGACCCTACAGCTGGGTCCCTGTTCCCTCCTGACCCCTCCAAAACATAAGCACTGAGCACTGGGGGGCTGGGAGACAAGTTCAGGGGGAGGGGGGCACTGGGACAGAGTACTGGGGGTCGTGGGTGGTGTTTGGGGGGTTACTTATTGGAAGGACCCTAACGCTGGAGCTCAGAGTGGGGTCTCTGCACGCCCTGACCCCTGAAAACTCAGCTGCTGAGTAAGGGGGGCAGCTGGACCTGGGGCTGGGTTCAGGGGCTTCCAGGGGGCCCCAGCAGGTCCTGAACCCCCATAACTGAGCCTGTGTCCCTCATAAAATGAGCGCTGACCACTGGGTGCAGCTGGACCTGGGGCTATGGGACAAGTTCAGGGTGCTGGGGTCGGGGTCCCAGAGGTTCCAGGGGGTCCCAGGGGTTCCTGAACAATCCCCTAACGGCTGTGGGCCCCCTGTGCCCCCAGAACTCGAGCGCTGACCACCGGGTGCAGCTGGACCTGGGGCTGTGGGACAAGTTCAGCGAATTGGCCACCAAGTGCATCATCAAGATCGTGGAGTTTGCCAAGCGGCTCCCGGGCTTCACGGGGCTCAGCATGGCTGACCAGATCACTCTGCTCAAGGCTGCCTGCCTCGACATCCTGGTGAGGGTTGGGGGGGCTCCTCAGGATGTCTGGGGGCTCCTCACGTGGGTTGGGGGGCTCCTTGAAGGGGCTTGGGCTGGCCCACGATGGTCCTGACCTTGCCGCTCCACAGAGAGATGTCCTGGAGAGGGGCTGGGAGGTCTCCTGGGAGGGCCTGGGTGGGTTTGGGGTCCCTTAGGTGCTTTTGGTGATCTTGGGCTGTTTTGGGGTGTCCCTGTCCCCTGGTGCTGTGTCTGTCCTGTGGCAGAGCCAGAACAGGACACGACAATGCTCCAGGATGGGCAGAGCCTGGGTGGATTTTGGGCTCCCTGTCCTGCAGATGCTGTGGGTCTGCACCTGCTTCATTCCAGAGCAGGACACAGTGATGGGATGGGCTGACCCTGGGTGGATTTTTGGTATCCCTGGAGGTATTTTGGAGCCCCTTGGCGACTTGGGGCTCCCTGCCCTGCAGATGCTGCGGATCTGCACCCGCTACACGCCGGAGCAGGACACGATGACGTTCTCGGACGGGCTGACGCTGACCCGGACCCAGATGCACAACGCGGGATTCGGGCCCCTCACCGACCTCGTGTTTGCCTTTGCGGGGCAGCTGCTGCCGCTGCAGCTCGATGACACCGAGACCGGGCTGCTCAGTGCCATCTGCCTCATCTGCGGGGGTGGGGACACGGGGGACATCGCGGGAGGGGGGCACAGGGGACAGAGTCAGGGCTGCTCAGTGCCACTGCCTCATCTGTGGGAGTGGGAACTTGGGGGACATCGGGGGCACATGAGGGTGTGTCGGGGCTGTGGCGGGCAGGGGGACATGGGGACACGGGACTGAGTTGTGGCTGCTCAGCTGCAGAGGTGGGGACACGAGGGGATACTGGGGGGACGTGGGGATCTCTAGGACAGAAGATGGGCATGTGGGGACACAGGGGTCTAGGTGGTGTCTCTCTCTCCCCAGACCGGATGGAGCTGGAGCAGCCCCGGCGCGTGGAGCGGCTGCAGGAGCCGCTGCTCGAGGCTCTCCGGGTCTATGCCCGGCGCCGGCGCCCGTGGCAGCCGCAGCGTTTCCCCCGGATGCTGCTCAAAATCACTGACCTGCGTGGCATCAGCACCAAGGGTGAGCAACACCCCCAGATCCCCGGGGCACCCCCAAACTGCGGCAACCCTGCCAGGACCCCCTTGGGATCCCCCCAAAACCCCCGAGCCTTCCCAAGCCCCCAGTGATCTTCCCAAACGCTGTTCAAAGTCACCGCCAAAGGGGGCAGCCCCCAAACCTTCCCAGGACCCCTCCAGGACCCCAAAACCCATCAGGACACCCCCAAACCTGCCCCTGGCACCTCAGGATTTGAAGCTCTCAGGGAGGCGCAGATGAAGGTCCTGGGGGTGTTGGAAAGTTTTATGGGGGGGTTGAAGCTCATTTTGGGGGTGTTCAGGGTATCTGGGGAGGTGCCAGGTTTTGAAGGCATTGAAGCTTTTGTGGGGTTTTGAGAGTTGGGGACTTTTGAAAGTTGGGAGGGTGTTGAAGTTCATTTTTGGGTGGGATTCAAAGCCTCGGGGGGATTCAATCTCTTGTGGGGTTTGTCCAGGCTTTGCAGCAATTGAAGCTCATTTTGGTGTTCAAGGTCTTGGAGGGGTCCGAGGTTTTGGGGGTTCAGGGTTTTGGAGGGGGTTGAAATTTGAGAGGGTATTGAAGCTCATTTTTTGGAAGGGGGTTCCATCTCTCAGGAGGGGCCCAAGGCCTTCAGGGGTGTTGATGTTTTGGCTCCCCAGGGGCGGAACGAGCCATCACCCTGCGCACGGAGATCCCGGGGCCGATGCCCCCCCTGATCCGGGAAATGCTGGAGAACCCCGAAATCTTCACCGAAGTGGGGCAGGATGGCCCCCCCCCACCCCCAGACCCTCCTGCCGCCCAGGACAGTCCCCCTGGCCCCCCCACATCCCCATAGCCCCCCCCAGCTCGGGGGGGATCTTCAAAACCCGTCCCCAGTGGGGTGGGACATGCAGAGCTGCCTTCCAGGGAAGCTGCTTTCCTTCTCCCTTTTGCTCTGGGGAGGGGGGGCTCCCCAGAGTGCCCCCCCCTCCAAATTTGGGGAAGGGGGCAGAGACTGACAGAGCAAAGCTATTGCCTTAAGCTGGGGGAGTCCGGGGGCACCTCCCAAACCTCAGCTTCATGCCAAAGCCCCCTCAGACCCTGCTGCCACCCCCTTGTACTGGGGGAGCTGTGAGGGGGGGGGAGTTCAGGGGCCCAGCCCCTCCCCACCAAATTAATGCCTGACACTCCCACAGTGCCCCCCCACGGTTTATTTATTGGACACAGGGTGGATTTTGGGGGGAGGAGACACCCCCATCCTCCCCCAGGACATCCTACCCCTCCCCAAATCTGGGGGGACACCGTTTATACTGGGGGGGCTGCTTGTGGGTTTTGCTTCTTGATGCTGTTGAGGTAGGGAGGGAAACCCCAAAATTGCCCTCCCCTGATGCCCCCCCCCCCAAACACTACAGAGACCAAAGATGGGGGACACAAAGTGACCCCCACAACCCCCCTCCCCCCCAATTTGGGGTGGGGGCTCAAGCCATAGGGTGACCCCAAAATCCTGGGGGTCCCCCAGACCCAACTGCCCTCCCAAATATGTTACCCCCAGCCTGGCTGGATTGTAGGGTCTGGCCTTACTGGCTCCCCCTTCAATTGCCCCCCCCCCCCCCCCCAAATGCCCCCCCAATTGTGGGGGTGTAAATTTGGGGGTGCAGAGCCCTCAGGGGGAGCCTGTTACACTACACAGAGGGGTACCCCCCCGGGGCTGCACTTTCACCCCTATTTATTCCTCTGCGTTTACATTGGCCACCCCGCTGCTGCCCCCCCGCTAACTCCCCCCTTTTTGGGGGTCCCCCTGCCATGTTTACAGCCCACCCGCCCCCTCCTGTGCTGGGGGGGGACACGGGACTTTTCTATTTTTGCAAAATAAAGATATGGAAATTTTGGGGGGCGGTCATGAATTTGGGAGGGGGGCTGTAAAGGGGACCTGGGTGGGGGGAGAGGGGAACCTTGGGACCTCCCCAGAGGTGAGAGGGCACCCCTGGGGTATGGGGGGGTATCTGGGGTCCCCTCTGACTTAGGGAACCCTCCAGGAACAAAGGGGCTACTTGGGGACCCCTCCCCAATTGGGGGGACCCCCAGTTATAAAGAGGGGACACTTCTGCTCCCCTCCCCAATTTAAAAGCCCCCATAGTCCCAGTGTAACCTCCCCTGACTTTGTTTGGCATGAGTGGGTTCTGGGGTCCCCCCACACTGCCCCAAAGGACTTACATTTGGGGTTAAAAAAGCAAAAACCCAAGTATTTATTTAAATAAACCCTAAAGGAGGAGAGAGGACACACAGTGGGGGTGGGGGGGACACTGGGGGGACACAGTGGACCAGAGCCCCCAGCTGTCCCCCCAGGGCCCCACAAATTTGGGGGAATGGGCTCAGCAGAGCCATAGTCCTTCTTGAAGTGTCATTGGGGGAGATCCCCAAAATTTGGGCCCCTCCAAAAACTCCTGCAGGCCCAGGAAGGGGGTTCAGGGCACAAAAATGGGGGGGGGAGGAATTCATGTCTCTTGCCCCTTGGAGCAGTCTGTGATGGGGGGACAGGGACCCCCCCCCAAAATGGGGGGAAGAGCAGGGGCTCACCTCGTGGTCTTTGGGGGCTGCTCCTGCCCCCTTCACCTCGTCCCTCATCCGGGGGGGCCCTCACCCCCCCTTTCTCACCCCCACCTAGGGTGCACACCTCCCAGCATGGGGGGACATAGGCAGCACCCCAAAACTATGCGGAAGTAGGAGAAAACCCCCCAAAATCTGAAGGAGTTCCAGAGGAAATGGGAAGTGCTGCTGAGTGTCCCACAGGATGCGCCGCTCAAGGGGGGCCCCCAAAATCCTTTTTTAACCTGTTTTCCAAAAAAAATCCCTAAAAAACAGGGGGTGCACCCCCCACCCCAGGCTGAGGCATCCCCCAGCATCTTCAGTTTTCCTCTTTTTCCCAAAGAAGAGAGGGATTGATGCTGCTGTTCCCAGTGGGACCCTCCTACCTGTGCACAGGTATCCCGGATCCGCCGGGATTTCAGGCAGTTTGGGGGTTCTCAGTCTTTCCTAAGAGGGGGAGGGGTGGATTCAGGGGTATAACGATGGTTCCAGGAGGATTTTTGGGATCATAATCCAAGTTTTTAGGCCAGAGGGCAGGAACGATCTGAGTTTTTTCATGCTGGCAGCGCTCGTGTTCTTCCCCATCCTTAGAGGGGTGAGAAATCCAGGTGAGGCAGAGCATGGTGATGTGGAGGGGTGCAGGAAGAAACACCCCCCTCCCGCACCCCCTGAACTTCCCGGTATTCCCAGATTTTCACAGCAGGAGCTGGGAGTCGGGCGGGGTCTTGGTCTGGCAGCCTTGGCACATGCGCTTGTGTCGGAGCAGCCGGTCCGTGCGGGAGAAGCTCTGCGGGGACACGGCGGGGTCACTGCTGGGGCTGGCGCTGTGACTGGCGCGGTGCCCCGCCCGCTCCCGCGGGAATTCTCCCGGGAATACCTGCATGCAGCGCTCGCACTGGTAGGGCTTCTCCCCGCTGTGCACGCGCTTGTGCCGCTCCAGGTGGTACTTCTGGATGAAGCGCATGTCGCACATGTCGCACTCGAACGGCTTCTCCCCTGCAATTCCGGCCGGCAATTAGCGGGGGGGGGGAATGCTCATTAACGAGGGCTCATTACCGCTGGAGGGAGGCGGTGGGGGGGCTGCTCATTACCGGTGTGGATGAGGATGTGCCGCTTGAGGTGGTAGCTGCTGCGGAAGGCGCCGAAACAGTGGTCGCAGATGAAGTTCTTGAGCTGGAAGGAGCCGTTTTGCTCAATCACCACCATCTGAAATGGGGGGGATATGGGGGTTCAGAGCCGGGGGGACCCCCAGCAGCCCCCCCCAAATCCCCCCCCCCGGCCGTCCTGCGCCTGCCGGAGTTTGGGAGATTGTCTTCCTCCTCCTCCTCCTCGTGCGGCGCGGCGGCAAACCTGGGATCCTCGGCGGGAGGAGCTCGGGGGTCCCTCGGCGCCGGGAACCCGCTTGCGGCGCTGCCGGGGGGGCGAGGGGGTGTCAGCGGCCCCCGAGATGGCCCCCGACCCCCCCCCAGACCCCAAAATCGAGGGGGGACCCCCTGCTGGGGGAAGGGACCTGCCTTTTTCATGGATTTCTTGGGGTTGGAGGCCTCAGGAGCATCATCGTCCTTGCGGGCACGGGGCTTGTCGGGGTCCTGGCGGAGGGACTGGGGGGGCGATGGGGGAATAGGGGGGTGTTGGGAAGGGGGAAGGAATCGGGGGCATTTGGGAAAAGGAGATTGAGGGACCGGGAATTGGGAAGGGGGCAGGAAGTGGGGAGGAGGGATTGGGAAAGCAGGAATTGGGGGACAGGAATTGGGGTGGGGGGATTAGGGAGGGTAAATCAGGGCAGGAAATTGGGGAGGGGGTTTCAGGATGAGCAGGGAATGGGGAGGTTGAGGGATAATGGAATTGAAGGGGAAACAATGGAATTAGAACAGGAAAATCCGAGGCAGGAAAAGACCAAATAAAAGAGGAAAAATCCACATGATGGAGGAAAAGTCCAATAAAAGAAAGCAAAGGGCGAGTGAAGGAAAGAAAATCAAGTAAGGCCCGGAAATGGGAAACGAAAGGATGAAAAATTCAATTAAAGCAGAAAAGTGTCAAAAAAGAAGTGGGAAAATGAAACTAAAGCAGGAAAACTAAAGCAGGAAAAAGCCAAATAAAGGCAGGAAAAAGCCAAATTAGAAGTCGAAAAGGTCAAATAAAATATAGCAAAGGATGACTAAAGGGAGGAAACCTCAAATTCGAGGAGAAAAAATTCAAATTCAAGGAGGAAGAGGCAAATTAAAAGCAGAAAATGCCAAATTTGGGGCAGAATAGCCAAAATTAAAGCAGCAAAAAAAAAAATTAGTTTTTTTTTCTTCCCCAAAAAAGCCGGAAAAAAACAAATTAAATGTAGAAAAAGCAAATTAAAGTATGAAACATCCAGGTTATGTGCAGCAATACCCAAATTAAAGGTGGAAAACTCTAAATTAAAACAGGAAATTTCCACCCCAAATTAAAACAGGAAATTCCCGCCCCAAATTAAAGGTGGGAAAAGCCAAATGAAGTGCAGAAATGCCCAAATTAAAGGTGAAAACCCCCAGATTAAGAGCGGAAATGCCCAAATTAAAGGTGAAACCCCCAGATTAAGTGTGGAAATACCCAAATTAAAGGTGAAAACCCCCAGATTAAGAGCGGAAATGCCCAAATTAAAGGTGAAAACCCTCAGATTAAGAGCGGAAAACTCCAAATTAAAGCGGGAAACCCCCAAATCAAAGGTGGGAAAAGCCAAACCAAAGGCATAAACCCCCAAATGAAAGGGCGAAATCCCCCAGTTCAGGGTGGGATCCCCAGGGGAAGGTGCCAGACCCCAGCCAGGGCGTCCCACTCCGTACCAGGAGGTCGGGGCTGGAGCCCCGTTCCCGGTTCCCGTCCTGTTTCCCGCCGGATTTGGGCATCATCTTCTTGCTGGCGACGGTGGGGACGAGGCAGACGCCCGAGAGCCCCTCGCAGGCCAGGAGACTCGCCTGGAACAGGGAGGGACCCCCAGGATCAGCCCCACGGCCCGGGAACACCGGGGGCATCCTGGGGGGGGGGGCAGCAGCCCTGAGGGGAGCTCGGGATAATGGGAGCACCCCTAGACCCAAATTTTCCCCCTAGACCATCCCAGAGTCTCCCCACTATCATAATTATGATAGTGGGGAGACTCTGGGATGGTCTAGGGGGAAAATTTGGGATAATCTTGGAGAAACTTTGGGATGGTCTCGAGGGAAGTTTGGGATAATCTCGAGGGAAATTTGGAATAATCTTGGGCAAGCTCTGGGATGATCTCGAGAGAAGTTTGGGATAATCTCGAGGGAAATTTGGAATAATCTTGGGCAAGCTCTGGGATGATCTCGAGAGAAGTTTGGGATAATCTCGAGGGAAATTTGGAATAATCTTGGGCAAGCTCTGGGATGATCTCGAGAGAAGTTTGGGATAATCTCGAGGGAAATTTGGAATAATCTTGGGCAAGCTCTGGGATGATCTCGAGAGAAGTTTGGGATAATCTCGAGGGAAATTTGGGATAATCCTGGGGAAACTGGGGTGATCTCGAGGGAAATTTGGAATAATCTTGGGCAAACTCTGGGATGATCTCGAGGGAAGTTTGGGATAATCTGGGGAAACTCTGGGATGATCTCGAGGGAAACTGGGGATAAACCTGGGCAAACTGGGGTGATCTCGAGGGAAATTTGGGATAATCCTGGAGAAACTTTGGGATGGTCTCGAGGGAAGTTTGGGATAATCTCGAGGGAAATTGGGAATAACCCTGGGTAAACTCTGGGATGATCTCAAGGGAAGTCTGGGAAAATGTCGAGGGAAATTTGCAATAATCCTGGGGAAGCTCTGGGATAATTGTGAGGGAAACTGGGGATAATCCTGGGGAAACTGGGGTGATCTCGAGGGAAATTTGGGATAATCCTGAGGAAACTTTGGGATGATCTCGAGGGAAATTTGAGATAATCTGGGGAAACTCTGCAGTGATCTGGAGGGAAGTTTGGGAAAATCTGGGGAAACCTTGGGGATGATGTCAGGGGAAATTTGGCATGATCCCAGAATAATTCTGGGAAGACCCCAAAGCGGAACAGAGGGGGTTGAACCCTCTTCTTTCAGCCCAATGAGGATTTAAGGTCAAATGGGAAAATTCAAGGGAATTGTGCAGGAACTTTGGGGTAATCCTGTGGAAAAGTGGGATAAACCCATGGCAAAATGGGAGTGCCCCAAAACTGGGAATGGAGGAGGTTGAACTCCCTTTTCTGAGGCCTAAGGGCGAATTAGGGGATAATCCCAGGAAAAAATGGGGAATTATGGGGAAAATTTGGGATAATTCCTGAATAATTCTGTTAAGGGCCCCAAAGAAGGGCCCCCAAATTTGAGGCCTGACATGACCTAAAGGGTACCGGGGAAATTTGGGGAATCCTGGAGAAAGCTGGGATAATCACAAGGAAAATTCAGGATAAATGTGAGAAAATTTTGGGAGGGAAAACTGGAATAATCCTGGGGTAACCCTGGGAAGACCCCAGGGTGTGTTTGGGGTTGGAAGGAATTCTTCCAGCCCAGAGAGGATCTAATGGATAACAGGAAATTTCAAGACAATCCTGGGGAAAATTTGGTTTATCCCAGGGAAAACTGGGACAATTCCAGCGTGAACTGGGAGAATTCAGGAATAACTCTGGAAAAACCCCAAAAGTGGGGAGGGGAAGGTGGGGGGAGGCAAAGACACCCCCAAACCATCTACTGAACTACTGACACGCCTTTATTGGGGAAATCTGGGAAATCCTGGGGAAAACTGTGATAATCAGGGGAAAAATTTGGGACAATCAGGGAAAAATTTTGGGATAATAGTGTGGAAAGATTGGGAAGAGTCCATGAGTGGAGGGACAGCTTAAAGCTCCTCTTTTGAACCTCAGGGCTAAGGGGAAAATTCAGGCTATTTCTGGGGAAAATCAGGATAATCTTGAGGAAAACAGGGACGATCCTGTGGCATCCCCTGGAGCAGGATGGGGGATGGGGAGGCACCCCCCACCCTGGCGCAGGGGGAGGGAAGCTCCAGCTGTCTCCCCTCTTCCTTCCCTCTTCCCATTTTTTTTTTGGGGCCGTTGTTCCCCCAAATTCCTGGGCCTGGGGGTGTCAGGATGCAGGGGGTGGGGGCTCATTACCTGAGCCATGCTGTGGGAGCCTTTGGCCTTACTTCTCGCCCAGGTAAAGCTCGTTTGGGGTAAGAAAAGGTGGGATCAGTAAATTTTTATGGATTTTTGGGCGGGCTCCAGTACCCGCCACGGCGCCGCCATTCCTCCTCCTCCTCCTCCTCCTCCTCCTCCTCCTCTTCCTCCTCCCGAGGGGGCCACTGGGGCGGGAAGGGGGGGGAGACGGGGCCGGGCTCCCCCCCAAAGCCGGGACCCCCCGAGCTGGGGGGGCGCTGGATCTGCGGGGACGGAGCTGAATCCAGGGGGATCGGCCTGGGGGGAACAGCGGGGGGGGGTGCCCCAGGAACAGGGGGTGTCCCGGGGTGGGTGGCTCAGGGGAGCGGGCGGTGCGGGCGATGCCCAGGGTGGCTGCGAGCTGCGGGGGCCGGAGGGGTCGGGGGGGCGCAGGGCGGGGGGCACGCCCCGGGCTGAGCGGGGAGAGCCCAGGGACAGCAGGGCGGAGACACCGGGGGGGTCCCGGGGAGGGTGGCCCCGCCGCCCCCCCGCCGCCGCCACCCGGAACCGGAAACCCCCGCCCCCGCCGCCGCTTCCGGGGCCGCGGGGCGCCGGGCGGAAGTGAAGGCGGCCTGGCGCATGCGCAGAGTGGCGGCGTGACGGCGAGCGCTGCGCCGCCATAGTGGGATGGGGAAGTTGCCATGGCAACGGCGCGGCCTGGACCCCTCCGAGAGCCCCCGGCCCTCCCCCGGGGGAGGGACCCGCCCGGGAGGGACGCACCCCCCGTGGATCCCCCCTGACTCACCGCGACCGGGACCCACTACGGCCCGACCCCACGCCCGACCCGCCCGGAGCGGGACCGGCACCCTCCCGCCCGACAGTCCTGCGGCGCCCGGCCCCGCTGCCTCACTCGCCACACACCCTTGGGGACCCTCTATACAACCCCGCTTTGGGCTCCCCCCTCCCTCTGACCCCTTCCTTTGGGGTCTCCCCCGTGACCCCTTTTGGGGGCTGGTCCGCCCCCTTTATTGCCCCCCTTTATTGCCCCCCCCCGGGGCAGGTACTGGCCCTCCCCTGGCGTCTGGGGATTGAGGGGATACTGGAAATGGGGCACGGACTGGGGGGTGCACTGGGAATGAAGGGCACTGCGAATGGGGGTGGGGACACAGGGGACAAGGGGGACACCAAACACTGGTGGGGGGACACTAAGGACAGGTGGGGGCTACACTGGGGACAGGGGGGACAATGGGAATAAATTTGGGGACCCTGGGAATGGGTGGGGGCCGCACTGGGAATGGGTTGTGGGCACACTGGCAGTGGGAGGACATACAGGGTCACCAGTCTTCCCTCTTTCCTCAGATCCAGGGACACAGTCCTAACCCTGCCCCCTGTCCCCAGAACCCTCCGGGGCTCCTTCCCCAGTCCTGGACTTTGCTCCTTGCCCCTTGGCAACGTGACCAGAGGAAAATTCCATCCTGGGGAGAGAAGAGAGAGGAGCCAGGAGAGCCTGAGCCAGGAGAGCCTGATCCCAGGAAAAGCTTCTCCTGGGAGCACCTAATTCTGGGATCACCTGGTCCCAGGATCACCTAATCCCAGGAGAACCTGATCCTGGCAGCACCTGATCCTGGAAAATTCCAGCTGGCAGAGGTGAGAGGAGAGGTGAGTCCAGACAACCTGATGCCCAGAGAAACCCATCCTGGGAACACCTAATTTTGTGATCGTCTTCTTCCAGAACGACCTCATTCCAGAAGAACATCATTCTGGAATCACCTTATCCCAGGAGAATTTCATCCTGAGAGAGCCTTAGTCCAGGAGCACCTCATCCCAGGGGCAAGGTGAACTGGGATCACCTTATCCCAGGAGATCCTTGTCCCAGGATCACTTTATCCCAGGGTCTTGTCTTTCCAGGAGAAGCTCAGCCTGGGATCCCCACCCTGCCACTTGCTGCCAGTCCCAGTTTCCCTCCCGGCGCATTTCGGGGTCTCCCCCTGCTCTCCTGCCATGGCTGAGCCCTCTGGGGCTGGGGACAGCATCCCCTTGGATGGTCCCGGCCTGGACATGGCCGCTGGGGAGGAATTCCTGCAGGAAGTGTTCCGGATCCTGCTGGAGGAGGGCGTGCGGAAGAGCACGGATGTGACACAGAAGGTTGGGACACTGGAGGGTGGGGGTCCCCAGTCCCATCCCATCCCATTCCCGTTTCCAGTCCCATTCCCAATCCCAATCCCATTCCTGTCCCCACAGGTATGTGACTGGAAGGAGCTCCCTGGGAGGGGATGGAGTCCCTAGTCCTTCCCTATGGCCTGTCCTATTCCCAGTCATTCCCTGTCCCAGTCCCAATCCCATTCTCGTTCCCAGTCATTCCCAATCCTATTCCCAGTCATGCCCAGGCGTTTGACTGGAAGCAGACATGGAAGGGGGTGGGGGTCACAATATTGTTCCTTTCCCAGTACTATTCCCATTCTGAAACCCAGTTCCAGGCCCATTCCCAATCCTGCTCCTAATACAAATCCCACTTCCAGCCCTGTTCCAACAGCTAGTCCCATTCCCAGTCCCATTCCCAGTCCCATTCCCAGTCCCAGTCCTGTTCCCGTTCTGAGTCCCCTTCCCAATTTTACACTCAGAACAGGATTGGGAGTGGGACTGGGGTTGGGAATGAGAGTAAATCCCAGTTGCAGTCCCGATTCTCATTTCCAGTCTCGTTTCCATTTCCAGTCCCATTTGCAATCCCACTTCCAGCCCCATTCTCATTCCCATTCCCCATTCTGTTTGCAGTCCCGGTGCCAGTCCCATTCCCATTCTCGTTCCTGGTCTCAGTCCCAGTCCCATTCCCAGTCCCGTTCCCGTTTCCAGTCCTGTTCCCATTCTGAGTCCCCTTCCCAATCTTACACTCGGAACAGGATTGGGAGTGGGACTGGGCTTGGGAACGAGAGTAAATCCCAGTTGCAGTCCAATTCTCATTTCCAGTCTCGTTTCCATTTCCAGTCCCATTTGCAATCCCACTTCCAGCCCCATTCTCATTCCCATTCCCCATTCTGTTCGCAGTCCCGGTGCCAGTCCCTTCCCAGTCTTGTTTCCATTCCCAGTCCCATTCCCAACATCATTCCCAGCCCATTCCCTCTGCCGTTTCTAGTCCCAGTCCCTGCCAGTCATTCCCAGTCGTTCCCAGGTGTGTGACTGGAAGGAGCCGCAGGAGCTGCGGGAGCTGCTGGATCTGGAGCTGCGGAGCGACGGGGAGGGGCGGGAGCGGCTCCTGCAGCGCTGCCGGGACGTGCTGCGCTTCAGCGTCCGCACTGGTGCGCTCCCAGTACACACCAGTGCACACAGGAGCGCAGCCCCAGGGCAGCCCAGTGCCTCCCAGTTCAGCCCTGCACAAACTCCGTGTGGCACGGCACCTCCCGCCTCAGCCCGGCTGTTCCCTGGTGCCTCCCAGTGTCAAACACTGTGGCCCCTGCCATGTTCCTCTCCGTGTCTCCCTTGACTGCCCCCGTGCCCCCCCATTTCCCCCCGCATCCACTCCCTGACCCCCCCATGTACCCCCAACTCCCCCATCTCCCTCCACGTCCCTTCTGTTCCCTCCCTACCCATGCCCCATCCTCCATGTCCCTCTTGTGTCCCGCGCTGATTTCCCCCTGCCCCCCCATTTTCCCATTTCCTCCCACCCCCATTCTGCCCTCCATGTCCTCCTCCTGTCTCCCCAGTCTCCTTATGACCCCACAATGACCCCTCTGAACCCCCCAGGTCTTTCCCTTATGTTCCCGTGTCCCACGCCCCATGTGCCATCCCCAACCCTCTCATGTTTCCCCTCCCATATCTCTCTCTGTCCCTGCCATGTCCTCCTCTGACCACCCTATGTCCCCCTGCTGTTCCCCCCAGGTCACCCCCGGTTTTTCAACCAGCTTTTCTCGGGGCTGGACCACCACGCCCTGGCTGGCCGGTTCCTCACCGAGACCCTCAACACGAGCCCGTGAGCCCCTGACACCCCCAAAGGGGGGCTGGTGGGTGGGGGGACCCCCCAAAAACCTGCCATGACCCTCCCCTCCCCCAGATCCACCTGTGAGGAGCCCCTGGTGCTGATGGAGTGGGAGGTGCTGTGGGGAGGGTTTTGGGGTGCTGAAGTTTGGAGGGTTTTGGGAGAAAGGCCCCACCAAAACCCTGTCCTGACTCCCCTGATGTAGCCCCCATTGTCGGTGCTGATGGAGGGGGGGTTCTGGGGGGAGGGTTTTGGGGTGCTGAGGCTCTGGGGGAAGTTGTTTGGGGTTCTGAGGTTTCAGGGGGAGGGGAACCCTCCGACTCCTGCTGGGCCCTTCCAGGTACACGTACGAAGTGGCCCCAGTGCTGGTGCTGATGGAGGAGCAGGTCCTGGCCACGCTCCGGGAGCTCGTGGGCTGGAGCAGCGGTGATGGGATCTTCGCTCCCGGTATTCCAGACCCTTCCTGAGGGGTATCCCTGTCCCTCCTCTCCCCCTGGCAGCCTGTCCGTGGTGCCCTGGGGGTGAAACAGGGGTCCCTGTCCTGGGCAGGGGGATCTATATCCAACATGTTGGCCATGAACGTGGCGCGATTCTGGCGTTTCCCGGAGAGCCGGAGCAGAGGGAACTGGGACCTGCCTCGCCTGGGCCTGTTTGCATCTCAGGAGGTGGGAGTGGGGCCTCAAGGTCACCCCAAAACCCAGTCCTCAGGGTCATCCCAATTCTAATCCATGGGGTCATTCCAAACCTTATTCCTGGGGTCACCCCAAAACCCGATACCTGCGGTCGTCCCAAATGTGGCCCCCTGAGGTCACACCAAACCTGATTCCCTAGGTCACTCCAAATCTGATCCCTGGAATCCCCACAAAACCTGATCCGGAGGGTCACCTGAGGTCATCCCAAAACCTGATTCTGGTGTCACCCCAAAGCTGATCCTTGGAGGTTGCCCTAAACCTAATCCATGGGGTCATCCCAAAACCTGGTCACTGAGGTTACCCCAAAACCTGGCCCATGGGGTCACCCCAAGTCTGGTCCTGGAGATTACCCAAAATCTGGGACCCTGAGTCTGGTTTCTGAAGTTACCCAAAATCTGGTTCCTGGGCTGCCCCCAATCCGGTCCCCTTTTCCTGCCCAGAGCCATTATTCCATCCTAAAAGGAGCGGCTCTCCTGGGAATTGGCACGGACAATGTTCACCTGGTGCGGACAGACGAGAGGTGGGTGCTGGGAGGTCCCGGGGGACCCCATCTCAGGGGGTTCCTCCATGTATCCACCCCTGTCCCTTCCCCTCAGGGGGAAGATGATCCCAGAAGAGCTGGAGAAGGAGATCCAGAGGGTGAAAGCCGAGGTCAGGAGAGGCTGCACACCCCATGTTCCCAAAGCCCCTCAAACTCCCCAATGCTTTCCCAGTATCCCCGACGGCCTTCCCAGTGTTCCCAAAGCTCCCTCAAAGTCCATTTGTCCCTCTCTAAGTCCCCAAAGCCTCTCCAATGTTCCCAAAGCCCTTCCCATGTCCACAAACCACCCCCCATGTCCACCAATGTCCCCCCAATGTCTCCTCAAATCTCCCCAATAATCCTCCCAAATAACCTGAATCTCCTCCAATGCCCCCCACCACTATCCCTTCAACTCTTCAATGCACGCAATGTCCTCTGTCCTCCCCAGGCCTCCTGTCCCCCCTTAAAGTCAGTCCCCTGTCTGCCCCAAAGTCCTCTGTACCCCATTTCCTGCACCCCCAATGTCCCCCTGTATCCTCCAGCCCCCCCAACCTGTCTCCTCGGCCCCCTCAAAGTCCCCCCAAAATGCCCACCCATGGCTCAGAGCCCGTTCTTTTTCTGTGCCACTGTCCTGACCACCTTTGACCCTCTGTGCCCCCCTGTCCCCTATGTCCCAAATGCCCCCCAAGCCTTCCTTGATCAACCAAAACCCCTCCAGATCCCCTCCAAATCGCCCCCAAAGCTTGCCCAAATGCTCCCTCAGGACTCAGAGACCCTTCTTTTTCCGTGCCACCATCCTGGGCACCTTCAATCTTCTGTGTCCCTCTGTCCTCCATTCCCCAAATCCCCCTCAAGCTTCCATAGGTCCCCCCAAGCCCCTCACATCCTCTGCAAATCCCCCATAAGCCCTCCCAGCCTCCCCCCAACCCCTCCCAAAGCTCCTCCAAATGCCCTCCCCACCAGGACTGGAGCCCCTTTGTGTGTGCCACCATCCTGGCCACATTTGACTCCCTGTGCCCCCTTGCCTTCTACCCCCTTCCATGCCCCCTGCACCCCCCAATACCCCCAGACCCCTCCCTAATCCCCCCCAGGGCTCGGAGCCCCTCTTTGTGTGTGCCACGAGTGGCACCACTGTCCTGGGCGCCTTCGACCCGCTGGACGCCATCGCCGACATCTGTGCCCGCCACGGGCTGTGGCTGCATGTGGATGTGAGTTTGGGGGTGCCCGGCTGGGGGGGTCTCGGGGGTTCCCCTGTGGGTGCTGATCCCCCTTTCCCTGCAGGCAGCGTGGGGGGGCAGCGCCCTCCTGTCCCCCCGACTCCGTCACCTCCTTGCCGGCATCCACAGGTGTGTCCCTCCCTCTGCCCCTGCAAAAGACTCCCACCCCTCCCCCTCCGAGCTTTTGGGGATACCCTTTTCCCCACAGGGCCCCCCTAAACTCTGCTGTTCCCCCCACCAGAGCCGACTCGGTGACCTGGAACCCCCACAAGCTGCTGATGGTGGGGTTGCAGTGCTCAGCATTCCTGCTCCGTGACAGCTCCGTAGGTGCCCCCATCCTGAATTCCTGCCCCTGGCATGCCTCCCGGGCCCCCTCATTAATTTTGGTGCCCCCTGTCCCTCCCAGGGGCTCCTGCAGCGCTGCCATGGCGTGGGAGCCTCATACCTGTTCCAGCGGGACAAGTTCTACGACGTGTCCCTGGACACGGGGGACAAGAGCCCCCAGTGCGGCCGCCGCGCCGACGGCCTCAAGCTCTGGATCCTCTGGAAAGCCGTGGGAACCAAGGGGCTGGCACAGCGTGTGGAGCGGGCGTTCGGTGCCACTCGGTGAGCCCCAGGATGGGGGGGGGGACCCTCCACCTTCCCAGACTTGGCTTCACCCCTTTGCTCCCCCCAGGTATCTGCTGGAGCAGGTGAAGAGGAGAGAGGGATTCCAGCTGGTGATGGAGGTAAGGGTGATGGTGGAATGTGGAAGTCTGAATCCCTATCAGATTCTGGGAACTGGGTGAATGGCCATGATCTCCTTCCTCTTTCTCTTCCTGCAGCCGGAATTTATCAACCTCTGCTTTTGGTTCATCCCACCCAGCCTGCGGGGCCAGGAGAGCTCCCCGGAATTCTGGGACAAACTGGGAAAGGTGAGCTCAGAATTCCAAATTCCCCCCACCACCAAGAGCCTTCCAAATCCCAAAAAAATCACCTAAAAGTAACAACAAAATCCTCACGAAATGGTGTTTCCCCCTAGGTGGCCCCAGCCATCAAGGAAAAGATGATCCGGAGGGGCTCCATGATGGTGGGATACCAACCCCACGGATCCCAAGTCAACTTCTTCCGGCAGATTATCACCAATCCTGCTGTCACCCGCCAGGACCTGGACTTCTTCCTGGATGAGATACAGGAATTGGGATGGGATCTCTGAGCATTCCCAAAAACCCCTGTGAAAGACCCCAAAACCTTCCCCCCACCCCTGAGGAAGAGGAGCAGAGCCTTGATTTCTTCCTCACATCCCAAAATTGGAAATGACCCTAAAATTCCACACTTATGGAATAAAACAGCATTTAATGGTCCTGATCTGATATAATTTGGTATTATAATTTGATATAACCCCACCCTCAATATGGAGTTTGGGGTGTAGGGTATCCCTTAATTCTCCTGGAAGCTGTGGAGGAGGTTGTGGATTCCGGGATCAGGATGTAGTGGCCTTGTGACTCTCCTGACGTTCCCATGACTTCTTGAAGCTCCAGAGGTTGGAATTTGTATGGAAGAGGATCTGTCAGTACCTGAAAAACTCTTGGGAGAGTACTGCAAAACCTGCTGCATCCATCCCTGAGGAAGTGAAGCAGAGCCTAGAGTTCTTCTGGGATCTTTAAATCAGGAGTAAAGATGGATGTTCTCAGCGCTTGATCCCAAAACTCCACACTCATGGAATAAAACAGCATTTGATGGTCCCAATTCTATATTAATTTGATATCACACTCCCTCCCCCAGAAATGGAGTCTGGGGGTCTCTCAATTCCCCAGGAGGCCCCGGAGGAAGTCGAGGATTTCAAGATTGACCCGTGCCTCCTCAAGGCGGGCTAGGAGCCGGGGCACTGTGGCTTCATGTCGCTCCCGCCGCTGCCACTCCCGCAGCATCTCGAAATTCCACAGGATGGGATTGCCGGGATTTTCCTCCTGGATCTGCTCCAGCCGGATCCGCTCTAGCCCTAGATGCAGAATTCCCACCTCCTGCCACTCTTTTCCTAATTTTTGGGCGACTTGCATCAAATCTTTCTCCGTCAAGCGTCGGGGATTCCCGGGTGGAGCTGGAATCCCTCCAGGATGATGTCCTGGGGTGAGGTCCCCCCTCACCCTGGGCATGTCCCCGTTAGGTTCCCCGGGAGTTTCCTCAGGGATTTGCTCTTCCAGGGGCAGCTGGAAGCGCTGGATGAGGTCGAGGCGGCCGATCTGCCGCAGGACCCCGGCGGTCACACGCAGGGAATCCCCCGGGAAGCGCTGGAGGAGGATCCGGCACAAATCGGGGCGTGATGCCGGGAGCACAGGCCTGGATGGAATTTGCCCTTCCAGCAGGAACTTCAGGCTCTGGAATTGCTCTTCCGTGAGTGCCTGGTACACCTCCAGCAGTGTCGCCCGCTCGTCCCTCGCCATCGGGGCAGAAAATCCCACAGGGAAATGGGGTCACTCCCGGGACACAAGGGCTGGGAGAGAGGAATCACCACACAGCTCAGAAAGTGGGAGGAAAAAGGGGGCCACTCCTGGGCCCCAAAAATTCGGGGTGTGGGTTGAAAGGGGTCCCTCTGTGCTCCATGAACTGGGGTAGATGGGTCACCGCCCACCCCGAGGGCTTTCTTGGTACCCCCGGTGTCCCCACCCTGCCCCGGGGTTGAACCCTCCCAGCGTCACCCTAGAGTACCCCACCCTGCCCTGGGCCTGAGACTGCCGGCTGTCACCCCAGTGACCCCCCAGCCCTGGGGCTGGGTCCCCCCAGTGCCTCCCCATCCTTCCCTGCGCCTGCGACCCCCAGTGTCACCCCAGTGCCCCCACCCTGTCCTGGCTCCCCGCGATGCCCCTCCCGATGTCCCCGCCGCGTGACAAGTGCCCTTTGTTCCGGGTCCCCACGACCTCGCGGCGCCCTCGGTGCCCCCCTAGCCCGGATTCCCACCGTTCTGTCCCTGGAGCCCCCCGTTCTGCCCCCGCCGCCGCCCCGCTCTCACCGCGCTCCGTTCCCGCCGCGGCGGTGCCGTTTACGGGAAGCGGGTCGCGGTTCCGCGCCTCCTTCCCGCCACAGCGGCTGCCAAGGCATCGGGGGCGGGGCCCGAGCAGGGGGCGTGGCCTCTCTGCCCGCCACGGCGGCGGCCTCGGCAGCGGAGCGGGGCCGCTTTGAGCGCCCGGAGCCGCTTTGAGCGCCCGGAGTCCGGCCTGCCCGGAGCCGCTTTGAGCGCCCGGAGCCGCTTTGAGCGCCCGGAGTCCGGCCTGCCCGGGGTGAGGCCTGCCCGGGGCGGGGTCCTGAGCGTCCTTTGGGGGCTCCGGAGGCGGTTTTGGGGTGCGGGAAGTGAGTCTTGGGCCCAGTGCTCAGCCCCGAGTGCCCCAAGTGCCCCCAGTATCTCCCAACAGTTCTCGGCCCCCGCAATCCTTCAGTCACTTCCAGTACTCCCAGCGCCCCCAATCTCTCAGTCTGCCCTGTAACCCCCAATCCCTCAAACCCCCAGTATCCCCCAGTTCCCCAATCTCTCCCGTCAACCCCCAATCCCCTGGTACTCCCAGTCCCCCAAATCCTCCCCAATGGTCCAGTCCCCCCAGTATTCTCCAGCCCCTCCATTTCCCCAGTTCCCCCCAGTAACCCTGAGTAAGCCCTCAGTAGTCCCTGCAATTCCTTAGTCCCTCCAGTATCCCTCAATGTACCCCAGTCTTCCCCAGTCCTCCAGCATCCAGTGGTCCCCAGGCCCACTAGTATCCCCCCAATTCCCCAGTTTCCCCAGTCCCCCCAGTTTCCCCAGTCCACCCAGTATCCCGCAATCCCCTCAGCAACCCCCAGTTCTCACAGAACAGCCCAATTCCCCATTGTCTCCATTATCCCAGAACCCCCCGCGATTGCTGAGTTGCGGGAGGAGGGGCGAGAGGATGAGACCCCCCAGATATCAGCGTTCCTCCATGGGGGGAGTGCGAGGGCCTATGGGGTGGGACGAGGGCAGTGACATCATGTCACTGGGTGTGTGACCCCAGCATGAGGAGGGGCACGGAGGGCGTTGGGGCAGGTGGGATCCCTCCCTTGGGGGCGGCAGCGACCCCCCCTCGGGGTGTCCTCGGGTCACCCCAGTTCTCTCCCTGCTCCCTCTCTCCCCCCCGGCAGGGTCCTTCCATCAAGGGGGCGGCGGCCCCCCGAGACCCCCCCAGCCCCACAGATCCCCGGGAAGCCCCACTGCTCGAGGGCCCCCCAGAGATGAGACCTCTCCAGCTCCCCCAAAAGAGGCCTCTGGCCACGGTAAGAGGTTCTGAGGGGGTCCCCTGGAATCGTGGAGGGGGGTGGGTGCTTTTTTTGGGGTCCCCTAGGGAGCTGCAGTGGGGGGAGACCCTGCCCCCGTGGTACAGGGAGACCTCAAAGCTGAGGGAGGAAGCTGGGTCCCGGGGGGTCCCAGGGATGTGGGGGGCTGTGGTCCCATGGTGTGGAGAGACCCCGATCACAGAGTATGGAGGTGACCCCATCCCAGCGTAAGGGAATCTTAGGAATGTTGGGGTGACCCATTCCCATGGCACTGGGGTAGTTCAATTCCAGGGTAGGGGGGAACAGAGATGTGAGAGTATCCTGCTCCCATCGTGTGGGGTACCCCAGTTCCAAGGTATTCCCATTTCACATGCCCCAGGATACAGGGGTGTCACGTTCCTGTGGCTGGGGGTACACCACTTCCAGGGTTTGGGGGTGCCTCAGGGATGTGGGGGTGTCCCAGTCCCATGGGCTACATTACCCTGATCCTGGAGTTCCCCAATCCCAAGATATGGGAATCTCAGGAATGTGGGGTTGTCCTATGCCCATGGTGTGGGGTGCCCTTTTCCCAGAGTATGGGGCTGTCCCAATTCCAGGGTTGGTAGGTACCTTGATCCCACAGCTCAGGGGTACCACAGTCCTGGGGTGCAGCGATGTCTCATTCCCATGGAATGGGGGTGTCCCAGTGTTGGGCTACAGAGATGTCCCATTCACATGGAATGGGGTACCCCCATCCCAGGGTATGGGGGTGCTCTGATCCCAGGATATGGTGGCACCACAATCCCAGAGTTCAAGGTCAATATTACCTGATTTGGGGGTGCAGGGTTCTAATCTCATGACATGAGAATGCCCCAATATAGGGATGCAGGGATGTCCCAGTCCCATGGAATGGGGGTGCCCTGATTTTGGGGTGTGAGAATGTCCCAGCCTCACATATGGGGATGTTCCAATTTTGGGATGGAAGGTTACCCCAAACTCATGGCATGAGCGTGTCCTGATTTTGGGGTGCAGGGGGTTTTCTGGGTGCCCCAACTTGATCCCTGGTTTCCACAGGGAATTTGGTGGCACCACCCCTGGGTGGTACCACCTCGATGTCTGTTCCAGCCCCTGGCCCCCCTTGCACCCCAATCCCAGACCCTTGTCTGGGGGGCAGTGGGGAGCTGGGGGGAACTGAACTCAGGCTTTGGAATATGATAGGGATAAGGGTAGGAAAGGGGAAGGAAGAGGTGGCAACAGGGATGGGGAAGGGGGAAAAGGGATGGAGAAGACTCAGAGGAGGTGGAGAAGGGGAAGAGGGGATGGAGATTGCGAAGAGGGGATGGAACAGATAAGGATGGGAAAAGGAAAGGGAAAAGAGGATGGGAAAAGGGGAAGAGGGTCTGGAGAAAGGTGAGAAAGAGAATGAGGAAAGGACAGTGGGAATAGAGCAAGTACAAATAGGATAGAGAATGTGGAAAAGGAATGGAAAAGGGAAAGAGGGGATGGAAAATGGGAAGAAGGATGAAGGTACCAGTGGGACCAAGATGAGACAGAGGGCCTGGAGGTGGCAGTTGGAAAGGGCAGGTGTCATTGGGATGGAGCAGGTGGCAAGGGGCCCCAGGCCCTGCCCTACCAGTGCCCACCCCCCTCTTGCACAGCCCATCCCGGCCCGGCCCGGCAATGCTGAAAGCCCCCAGGCTCTCTGTGAGGGGACCAAGCTCCCTGAAGGAGCTGCTGAGGTCAGAAGGGGCCGGGCTGCACCCCACTATCCGTGGGGAGTGTGGGAAGGGCTTCAGCCGGAGCTCGGACCTGGCGCGGCACCGCATCACCCACACTGGGGAGCGACCGTTCACCGGTGGCGCCTGCGGGAAGGGCTCCAGCCAGAATTCCAACCTGGCCACACACCCGGGAGAAACCCTTCGGCTGCCAGGACTGCGGGAAGCGCTTCGGGGAGCGACGCACACCGGGGAGCGGCCGGACAGATGCAGGGAATGTGGAAGAGCTTCAGCGCCAGCTCCAACCTGCGGCGACACCGCCGGAACCGTGGCCGAGAGCGGCCCCACCTCTGCCCGGAGTGCGGGGACACTTTCTGGACCCCTGGCCAGCTCCGGAGGCACTGCAGGGAGCACGTGGTGTGAGGGGGAAGCGGGGTCAGCATGGGGACAGCGACATCTGGATGGGCATCAGGACACGTGGATGGGGTTGGGACACATGAATGGGGATAGGGACATCATGATGGGGACACCAGGGTTGGGGAGGAGGGGGTGGGATGGGGACAAGGACACCAGGGTTGGGGCACAAGGTGGAGATGTGTTGGTTTGGCACAGCCTGGTTTTTGGCAATAGGCGGGGGGGCACAGGGGTGGCTTCTGTGAGAAGCTGCTAGAAGCTTCCACCATGTCTGACATAGCCAGCTTCCCCTTCCCAGCACCCTGCATGAGGAGAGGTGTTAAATAGTGCCAGCACTGATGGCAGCAGGGCTGCTTGGCCAACAGTGGAAGCACAACGAGCAACCCCTGATGCAGAACCTAGACAAAATCAACTTAGTGCTGCAGGAGCCTGCAGGAATCTTTGAACTGGTGGAACTTGTTGGCAATGGTACCTGTGGGAAGCAGTTTTTCTTCTAGCCAGAGAAGAGGAGGAAGTGAGAACATGTGAGGGAAAACAATATGATGGCACCAAGGTCAATGGAAAAAGAGGGGGAGGAATTGCTCCAAGTGCCAGATCCAAGATTCCTCTGCAGGCCATGGTGAGGACTATGTGAAACAAACTGTCCCCCTGTGATGCACGCAGTCCACAGGGGATGCAGAGATCCACTCAGAGCCTGTGGGAAACGTGTTCAGGCTGGAGTGGGTGGATGCCAGAGAAGGCTGTAATCCAGTGGGAGACCTGAACAAAGAGAGAGGGCCCCTGCTTCCAGACACAGAGAGGGAGAGGACTCTTGCTTCCAAACTAGAACAGCCTGTTCTTAGAGCACTGCACCCCATCCTTGCCACAACAGTTTTGGGACAACTGTTTGCCCATGGGAGGGACCCCACATCAAAGCAGAAAAAAGACTCCTCTCCCTGAGCAAACAGAAGATCTCAAGTGATGAAGTGACCAAAACCCCCATGCCTGTATCCCAGTGCTGTTGGTGGGAAGGAGGGAGGAAGAAAAAAGGTATTGTAAAGGGCTTATTTTACTTTTCCTTGTCCCCTTCTGACTCTGGTAATAATAAATTTACTTTATGCCTTTAAACTTGAACCTGTTTTGCCCTTAGAGTGTTTTTGTCCCAGTCCTTAACTCATGAACCCCTCATAAATTCTTTTTTCTCTCTCTCTTCTGCCCAACTGTAGCAAAATAGGGCAAGCAAACGACTCTCATGGATGCCATGGGATTGAACCCATACAAAGGTTGTGTTACTGGGCATTACCTGCCCAGGGCCCTAGATCAGCTGTACATCAAGATACAGCATAGCTTCTTATCTTGTCCAAAATAAATGCACTGCCACAAATTTCAGAAGACCACCTTTGAGAAGGGGAAACAACATGCCAAATTGCATCTTCCAGGAGACTACCTTCAAAAGATGGAGATCAACTCCATAACTGAACAAACTGGGGCAGTGAGTTTTGAGTAGGGGAATGCAAGGTTGGGGTAGACAAGGCTAGGCAAATCTAAGGAGGGGCAGGCAACGGAAAGGCAAGGCCAGGGAAGAAAGGGCTAGATAGGTGAAGGTGGGGGATGAGCATGTGGGGCAATAAACAGTATTTGCCTTTCCTTGGCTTGCCCTTCTTACCCCTTTCTTGCCTGGCTTTGCCTTCTATGCCTGTCTTCTCCCTTGTCTTGCCTTTCCTTCTCAAAGCTTGCATTGCCTTACCAACCCCTCTGTGTCCTTCCCTTGCTCCTCCTTACACTCCATTGCCTTGCTCGCCCACCCCCCACCCTGACTTCTCTACCTCATTTTTCCTGGCCTTGCTGTACATCATCTACTCCTCTTAGGACACTCATTGCCTTGCCTATGTAGCACTTCCCCTGCCTTGCACACCTGTCCATCGCCTAGCCTTGCCCTGCTTAACACTTGCGCTGCCCTGCATGCCCATACCTTGCTATGACATGACTAATTTTCTTCCCTGGCCTGACTTTGCCTTGCCTGTCCTTCTTTCAGTTTCCTTTGCCTTGTCTACTCACACCTTGGATTGCCTTATTGACCCCTCCACACCATTCATTCCCTTGTTCTTCCTTTCTCTCCACTGCCTGGCTCACCCACCCCCACCTTGACTTCCCCAATGCTTTTTCCCTAGGACTCTCAGTCTTGCCTATTCCACCCTTGTGTTTCCTTGCTTTTCCTGCTCAACCTTGCATTGTGTTTTAATTCCTGACCATCCCTTGCCTTGCCTTCCATCCCCCAACCTTCCATTGACTTTTCCAGGGTTCCATGCCATTCCCTTCCAATTCCTACCACTACATTGCCTGGCATTGCCTTGCTCACCCACTCCCCACAAAGACTTCTTCAACAATTTTTTACAGATCTTGCATGCATTGCCTTGCTGGTTTCTCTAAAAGATTCTCATCGTTTTATCTATTCTTCCCTTACCTTGCCATTCCTAGCCAACCTTGAATTTACTTGTCATTTCTGAACATTGCTTGCTTTCCCTTTCTGACCCCTCTGTGTCATTTATATTTGCTTCCTTCACTCAATCCCTTGCTTTGATCAGCTCACACATCCCACACCATTACTTCCTTACCCCATTCTCCTAGTTCTTGCCTTGTGGTTTCATCCTCACATTGACTTCATACAGCCCCAGTGCAGAGGCAAAGCGAGGTGGTGAAGTGCCACTACCTTCCCTAAAAGCATCTTCAGGAAGACCGCATTCGGGCAGGCTCACAACACACGCACACAACTCGCACTCCTGCACGCCACGGAGAGCTGCCCACAAGGAAATGCAGGAGGGTCTTCTGTGTGCGGTTCTAGTGAGGGTTTATTTGGGTCCAAGGCTGAAGGGGTCCAGGGAGAGAGGACCCGATACAAGGAGGGTCCAGGGTTAAATGCAGGGAAAGAGAGGGTGGAGCGGAGCATCAGAGGGCTAACGATCTGAGGGCACAGGGGCAGTACACAGGGAAGGGACCAGTAGGGGATGCCAGGGTGGACAGGCGGGGTTACAGGAGCCAGTGGGGGAACAGGGAGTGAAGAACTTGCTAGAACATGTACATGTGAGGTAAAAGGGGTAAGGAAGGCCAACGGGCCAATGGGGAGGACAGAACTGGGGATAATTTACATTGTGCTGCAGGGCACCATGGGGCAAGCCTTTGTCCTCACTCCAACCTGTAGGGAATACCTGGAGGTACAGTGCATCTCTCCAGGGCATCACCATTGCCTTCTTCCCAGTAGGCTCATGGGCCTCCACACCCCAGAGTTTCAGGAGCAGATTAGAGGTGAACCAAGCAAGGTCAAAGCCAGCCAGATCTGTCTGTCTTGGCAAATTTCATCTAGGAGGGTGCTATGACGTAACACTCACTTGCCTTGCCTTGGGAACCCTATGGTTTCCTTGCTTTGCCCTGCTCACCCTCCCTTGCCCTGCATTGCCTTGCATGCCAACTCCTACTCTTGACCTGCCTACTCCTCTCCCCTAGGGTCTTGCTTTGCTAGGCCTGTACCTCCTACATTTCCTTGCAATTCCTGACAATCCCTTCCCTTCCTTTGTCTTCTGGACCCATCTGTGTTCTTCCCTTGCCCTTCTTACCACTCCATTGCCTTGCCTTGACTTGCTCACCCACTGCCCACCTTGACGTCCCTACTGCTTATTTTTTTGCCTTGCTTTGCCTTGCCTGTTTCTCTTAGGACTCCCATTGCCTTGCCTTGCCTTGCCTACCCTACCTTTCATTTCCTTGCCATTCCTGACCATTCCTTTACTTTGCTTTGCTTACTCACACCTTGCATTGCCCTGTTGCCCCTTCTGGAGCCTTCTCTTGCCCTTCATTCCCTCCACTGCCTAGCATTGGCTTGCTCACATGCTGCATGTCCTGGCTGGATGGTGACAGGGGGTGTGACAGACTGAATCCCCGCTACCAGTGGAGGCGCAGAGCAGAAACAAAAGAGCTGGGATGGAACTGGGGTAACTTTATTCAATGGCAAAACTCCCCCTCCCCAGTGTCCCAGGACCCTGAACTGAGGGCAGACAATAGCTTATAAACGGGGGAGGTCTCAGGGGAGGATACAATCTTTAACTAATCAGGAGAACTAGGGGTGAAAAAACAAGGTGAGGAATACAATGTGTAAACCAATAAAGAATTTCAAGGGAGGAGAACAGCTTCAGTGAACTAATGGGGTTTGGAAGAATACAAAACTGACAGGGAAGTTTCTAAGGGGAAGGCAGGTTTGGGGAGAGATTGGCATTTAATGGAAGGAGGAGTGAGGAACATTCTGGGGAAAGGGTAGGGACAGGAGGGGTTAGCAACTAGAAGGGGAGGGGGTTTAAACCTTGGCAGGGAGTAGCTAGGTAACAAACAAAAAACCCAACACTTAACTAAACCAAATAACAATGAGGGAGCAAGTCTAGTTTTAAAAACATAAGATACAAAATGGGAAACCTGTGCCACTCTAAAGGCAAAAAAAGGACAGCATAAGGAAATTACAAAATTACAAATCACACAGTAAGCATACTAATAAAACTAAAAAAAAAAAACCACACTACAACACTCACTCATCCCCCACCTTGAATTTCTTAGTTTTTCTTGGTCCAGCCCTGCCTTTCCTTGTCCTTCTAGGACTCTAATTTCCTTGCTTATTTCTCCCTTGCCTTGCCTTTTAAAGACACCACTTGCCTTGCCTTGTCTTTGAAGCCTTCCCTTGCTTTGCTTTACCTTGCTGGAAACCAAGACCCCCTTTCTCCATGTATTTTCTGACCTTGCCCTGCCCTGCTTGGTCCTGCAAGGGCTCTCAATGCCTTCACAGACCCCAGTGTTTCAGAACCACATGAGAAGCAGCCCAGGAGAGATCCCATCCAGCCAGATCTGTCTGTCTGGGCAGCTTTTGTCTGCGATCAATCTTTGGCTGTATTGAATTTTGGACAGGCAATCCACATTTCACCACAGACAATCCATGGGCTCCAGGACAAGAATGACATTTTCTTCTGCAGGAGGGAAAGCACGTAGACCCACTATTTCAGGTGCACATGACAGGAGGCCCAGGGGACATTAGACCTATCTGTCTTTGGCAGTTTTTTTCTGCCACCAGTCCTTGCATGTCTTGAATTTTGGACAGTCCACATTTTGCCCTTGGGCTCTGGGACTAGAATGACAGATCTTTTGCATAGGAGCCAAAGCATGTAGCCAAGGTGTTTCAGGTGTATGTTTGAGGTGGCACATACAAGATCAAGTGCAGCCAGGCCAGTCTGTCCTGCTGCTTTTGTCTGTAAGCAATCCTTGGCTATACTGAATTTCAAAAATGCATTCCAAATTTTGGCTGTGTGAGTGTTGCTGTTAAGACGGTCATAACAGACTGAAGAACACACTGTATTTAGGAACGCTTCTTTTGATTTATTTTACAACATGCTGTCTTTTTATAGTCTTTCACAAAGTTTATACTTATACTGGTCAGAATAAATCAACACAGTATTCATTGGAGCAAGGTGTCCTGCCCCTTGTTTATCTCTCTTTTTGTCCCTCCTTTCCATGCTGTTGGCCTTGGTAAAGCTCATTTCAGGAGCAAAGGCAGCTCTTATCACCTCGTCTCTTTCACTGACCCCTTCTGACTCACAGGCCAGCTGTGATCCCCTTCCACATGTGAGTTGCAACAAGGCCCTTGGAAACCCATAGAGCAAGGAATCTAATGCATGGGAGAAGTGGCTGTGCTAGAGACCATTTTCTCAAATAACGACCAAGCCACTTAATGTCCAGCCCTTATAAAATGATGTGGATGAAACTCTTACGACTCATGCCACAAGCATACTCCTGCTTCCTAGTGACACCACAATGGGATGAGGAAAATGAGACAGTGGGTGCTGTGACAAGAAGGCTTCAGACAGAGGAAGATACTGTCCACACCCTGACAGCAGCCCAAATCTCAGCCATGGAAACAGACCTGACAAAGCATATGCAGAAATTGGATGAGTGGATTGAAAAGAGCCATCAGAAACTCAGAATGGAGCTTAGGGAAGATGTTTTCCAGGCCTTGCCACTGCGGACCAGGGTCTCTGCTGTTGGGCAACTCGAGGAAACTTTTGAGAGACAAGGTGGATCAAATCAGGTTGCAGAGCTGAAAGCTGTCCAGCTGTCTTTGGATATCACTGAGCAAGAGAAGTGGCCAACACTCTACCTCTACACTGGCTTGTGGATGGTAGGAAATGCTCTGTGGGAGTGGCTGGCATGATGGAAAAAGGCCAGTTAGCAGTGCAGAGGGAAACCCATCAGGGCTGCCTAACTGTGGCAGGACATCACTGCCTGGCTAAAGAAACTGTGAAAAAGTCTGTCATGTGGCTAAGAGCTCGGCTAATGAGCAGCATCACAACAATGAACAAGTGGATTGGGCTGCCAAGAATAAAGTTTCATGGGTAGATCTGGACTGGTAAATCAAGGGATGGTTATTTCTTCCTTGGTGGGCCCATGATGCCTCCAGTCATCAGAAAAGAGATGCAACATACCAATGGGCTCATGACTGAGGGCTGGACCTAACCATGGACACCATATCCCAGGTAAACCATGACTGGTGTGTGCGCTGTGATCAAGAAGGCCAAGTGGGTAAAGCCCCTATGTCTGGGGGGCAGTGGTCTAAATATAAGTATGGGGAGGCCTGGCAGATCAATAGCATCATACTGCTGCAACCCCTCCAAGGCTAGTGTTTATGTCCTGGCAATGGTAGAAGGCACTACAGGATGGCTGGAAACATACCCTGTGCCTCTCACAAGTGACTGGAACACCCCCTGGGGCCTTGGAAAACGAGTTCTGTGGCAACATGGCAGTGATGAAAGAATTGAGTCAGACAATGGGACTAATTTTAAAAATAGCCTTAAAACCACCAGGGCCAGAGAATGAGGTATTGAGTGTCAAAACAAGGTTTGCTCAGAAATGGCAAGGATATGCAGGGATGTGTAGGAAAGGCAAGGCAAGGCAAGAGAGGAGAAGGGCAAAACAAAGCAAGGCCAGGGAAGAAAGCAGCAGGCTGCTGTCTTGATTTGGAAAGACAGGTGTCTGCTAAGGAAGGCAGGAGCCTCCCCTGAAATGGAAAATGTAAACCCCCTCCCTCTGAATTGTTATAAATTTGAAATTAAGAGGGGGGGCTCTGAGGCAAAGATATGGGAGCAGGAATAACAGTTCTTTTATGAGGGAAGAAAAAAAAAATAAACAATGCAGTAAATCAAAACAAGCCTGACAGAGTCAGAATACAACGTGGCACTCTGTGGGTCAGGCTGTTGGTAGTAGTCCAATTGGAATGGTGGCTGCAGTCCTTCTGGAGTAGCAGGTGTGGTTCTGTTGGAGCAGGGATGCTGTAGAAAAGGGTGTAGTCTTACTCTGAAGATGCAGTGGAAGAGACAGCTGTTCCTCTTGATTTACTAAAATATGGATATTGCTCTAATACAGATATCCAACTGTGATGGACAAAGACTCTCTAACAGTTTAAAGTTAAAAAGTGTATGTTTATTGCGATGCCGGGCGGCGTGTGGAATAGCACCCAAATAAATACCGCAATTTTACAGGTGATTACAGAGTTCTTTTATCTGTACAAGTGCTGAATACCCAAAATACAAATACATAGTCATAATTTTGGTACATCCTATTCTCCGCTTCATATGCTAATTAGTTCAAAAGCTATTAAGCATGAGTAGTTTGTTCCTTGAAATGGGTCGGTGGTCCCTATCATGGGGAGGGGTCCCAAAATGAGGAAGTAACTGAAGTCTTCCTCGTTCTGACCTTTCTGCCTTTTCAATGCAAATATGACAAATGAACCCTTGGTAGAACTCCCATTCCTTGTCTTCAATTGGTTTTGAAGCAAAGGAAGCCCACAATTGTCTTATGTTCCTAAAAGTTATTTACCAGTTTCTATATTCTTCATTATAAACCCAGCTAACCAAACATTATGTTGACAAGCAATCAATTATTAGTTAACTACTAACTCTTAACTTCATCAAGGCCTACCTATTTATTTTAATTAACTCCAATAAAGCTTACCTCTAACTAAAATCTTAGCTCTTCTAAAATTTCTAAATTCCTTAAAGTTTATGTTTCACTCTGGGAATCCAGTGAAGAAGCTGCTTTGCTGCCCCAAAATCTCAGATTATATCCCGTTAGGAATGTTTGAAATCTCAGATTCTATCCAGGTAGGAATGCTTGGCTCCTCCCTCTGGGCAGAGCATCTCACAATGGGATGGTGAAATTTGCTCAGTCATGCAGTGACAGTCAATGGCCCATGAACAGAAGATAGCTGCCACACCTCTAACAGATGGCAAATAGAATACACATTGCCTTGCAATCTAGGACAGCTGCTCAAGGTGGGGGATGGACCTGTGGGGTAATGAAAGGTAAGGGAGGGGTAGCAGAGCAAGGAAAGACCAGGGTTGAGTTTGGAAGACAAGGCAACAGCAAGGTCGGCTAGGCAAGGCAAGGCGAGGCCAGGAAAAAAGGGGTAGGGAGGCCAAGGTGGGGGAATAAGAGAATGGAAAGTAATGGAGTGGTAGGAAGGGCAAGGCATATACATGGAAGGGTCAGTAAAGAATGGCAAGGCTGGGTTTGGCAAGACAAGGCAAGTCAAAGGAGAGGGAGGCCTGCAAAGGCAAGACAAGGAAAGGAGTGGCCAGGGAAGAAAGCAATCAGTAGATCAAGGTGGGAGGTTGGGCCTGCAAGGTAATGCAAGGCAAGGAAGGGCTAGCAGGGCTAGGCAAGTAAAAGGGTTGGCTTTCAATGCAAGGCAAGTGAGTGGTAGGCAGGGGAAGGAGAGTCAGAGGTGCACTAGGCAAGGACAAGATAAAAGTGGCAGGGAAATCAGCGTAGGGCATGGTTGAGCACGGCAATGCAAGGCTTGCATTGGAGTGGTAGGAAGGGCAAGGGAAGCACCTGGAGAGGTCAGTAAAGCAATGCAAGGTTGAAGTCATGTGGCAGGATGTCTAGCCCTGGCCCCCCGCCCCCTTCTCTAGCACAGGTAGTGCATAAAAAAATAACCTGGGCTGAAAGGTCCAGCAAGGAGTCATCTTTGGCACTAAAAGTGCTCAGGGCTCAGCTAAGAATCAACATCTCTGTCTGGAGAACAGATGTGGGAAGAGATAAAAGAAATATTCTTGACTGAGAGATTATGTTTTGCAAACTATAAAAGACACATAAGTTATCATAGAGACAGAAGCCTTTTACATGCACACCCTGAAGCATTTCAGACTTCTCCCTGGAGTTTGGACACAAATTCTGTGGATACTTCCCTGGGGATTGAGGGAAAGGATCTCAGTGTATGCCCCACCAACAACTGGATGGTAAGGTACTGGATGGTAATTGAATCCTAAGTTACATTATTTCTTCACTAGCTGCAACATTAATGGTACCTTTAACCTTGCATTGTATTTGTTTAGTAATAATTTCTTTTTTTCGTTATTATTGTGTAGTATTAGTTTGTTTTAAGTCTTATGTTTGTTAGGGTTTTGTCTATTAAATAAATAATTCATTTCATAATACACCAATTATTATTAATAATTATTAATGAACTTGCAAGCCAAAGTGGGTTTTGGGGTGCTGACCACCTCAATAAAACTCCTTTCTGCTGCTAGAGGCCTGGGCAAAAGGCAAGGACTTATCCAAACTCCCACATCTATTCGTAACAAGTAGGCATGGGAAGGCAAGGGAAGGAGTGACAAGGAAATGCAAGGTTGGAGAGAAGGGCAAGTGAGGCAAGGAAGTGGCAAGCAAAGTCAAGGAAGGCCAGGGAAAAAAGAAATTAGGCAAGTCAAGACAGAGGATGGGTATGCAAGATATTGCCAGGACAGGAGGGTTAGCAGGACGGTGTTCGGTTTGCAAAGCAGGACAACTTCAAGGTATACAAGACAATAAGAGTCATAGGAGAAACAGGCAAGCCAAGGCCAGGCTGGCAAAAAATAGTAGGGAGGCCAAAGTGGGGAATGGGTGGCCAAAGCAGTGTAAGACAATGGAGTGGTAGGAAGGGCAAGGGAATGACACTGAGTCAGCAAGGCAAGGGAAGTGATGGTCAGGCAGGAATGGCAAGGAAGTGCAAGGTTAGGCTGAAAGGCAAGGCAAGGGAAGGCAACGGAATGAGAGTCATAGGAGGAGCAGGCAAAACAAAGCAAGGACAAGAAAAAAGGGGTAGGGAAGTCAAGGTAGGAGGTGAGTGAGCAAGTCATTGCAAGGCAATGGAGTGTGGAAATGTGTCTCGCTGGAATGAGTGGTGGTTTGGCCTCAATAGCAAATACAGCAGGCATCAACCTGAGACCATGGGAAACAGGATACTAAAAAGGGACACCTAGTCAGGTCATGGCAAGAAAAACGGGGTCATGGAAGTCAATATGCCAATAGAACTATCCTATATTTGGTCAGGTTTCTGGTTCTTGTTCTCAGTTGGTTGAGAGTCCATTACATGTAAGGTTACATTTTTTAATCTGTGGGGAATCAAACATATCACATATCACAGGCATTCCACACTTTCTCACAGGCCAATCAATTATTGAAAGAACACATGGGAGAACAACAAAAAGGAGGAATAGTAATGCTACCCACAGTAGAAAGGCTTGCTAAGGCCACATATGTATTTAATTTTTTTGAGTAAATCCTTTATGGAACAAAATGCCCCAATTATCAGGCACTTTTCTAATACAACACAGGCACAATTAAAAGAGAGACCCCCCAGGGTTAATGAAAGATCTTGAAACAGGCCACATTAGAGGACCCTTTCCTCTAATTACTTGGGGGAAAGGATACACTTGTGTCTCTACAGGTAAAGGACCTCGGTGGGTTCCAGCGAAGAACATCAAGCCATACCTGCAGCCTTTACAAGATCATCAAGAAGCTCAACAGGAGGAACCCCAGGAAGAACCTATAGAAAAGACCTTGAGGCTTGTGAATAGCCATCCCTCACCTCCTACCCACTGCTGATTAATGCCACTGTTTTCTTAACCCTTTGAGCATTATGAATTTTTAAGTTTTATCTGCAGGTTTTTCCACCTGACATGTCTCTTAAAGGACTCCTGCTTGTTATACCTGTCCTGGTCGATGCCATGCTCATCGCTAAGACCTGGGAAGACCCGCAGCCAAAAAAAAAAAGTCTGTATTACATTAGCTAACATCACCAAGCAGGAAACCCTGTGTCTGTCAGTAGCCACCCCTGATAACCCCTTTTCCACCTGTTTAGTTTGGTTCCCAATGGATGTGCGGCCGCTAACTAAGGACGCCATCAGTGTGTTGTGTCCCTGCAATTCATGGATTCACAATCCCATTGATAACTGGGATTACTGGGCCTGGAAACTACTGCACACATACCACTAGAACCCCAAGAACTGGAAATTCTGGGCTCTGTAAAAACGGATTTTTGTGTTAAATTTTATTATATCAAAAAGACTAATGAATTAATGTGAAGTATCATTGATGCCCAGGCTCTAAGAAAGCAACCAAATGCATGGTGGGATGTTTCCTCACATCATCCAGTCCATGAAAATGAAAGTACCTAGTGTAACTACCTCACCCATCTTTTCCTGGTCCGGTGATTCCCCGTTACAGTCACCATCTGGGACATTTCTCATTTGTGGAGACAGAGCATGGTCTGTCATTCCATCTCCCATTAAGGGTGGACCATGTAGCCTGGGGAGTCTTACTGTGCTGGCACCTGAGATTGCCTTAGCTCGTGACCAAAAAGTCAGGCATAAGAGATTTATCCATCAATTCAAATCAGATTGAAAATATGAAATTAACTTTTGGAGTAAAGGAAAAAGAGCAGCAGCCTCAATGTTGGCACCTCAAGTTGTTGTGGCAAAAGCTTTAAAAATGTTGGGCAATCTAGGATGCTGGCTGAGTAGGCAAACCAATGCCACGTCTCGGGCACCAAGTGAGCTACTAATAGACGCTGACAGTATCAGACATGCTACCCTGCAAAACAGAACTGCAATTAATTTCCTGCTGTTAGCACAAGCATGGTTGCGAGGACTTCGAGGGCATGTGGTGCATGAATCTTTCAGGTCACAGAGAGTCCAAATTCTCAGAGAGGGAATCAAGAAACTGCAAGTAGAAGATGGTGAAGACTGGCTCAATGGACTATTCAAAAAATGGAACTTAACTGCTTGGGCTTTACCTTTGGTCAAATGGGTTTACTGATTTTTGTAGTTGTTGCTGTGTTTATGTTGTTATCCTGTTTCATAAGTTGTTAAGACTTTTTCAGAAATCTTTATAGAAAACTTTTCTAAAGAGAGGGGGAGACGTGGAAACATGTCTGGCTAGAATGAGTGGTGGTTTGGCCTCAATGGCATATACAGGAGGCATCAACCTGAGACCATGGGAAACAGGATACCTAGTCAGGTCATGGTGAGAAGAGTGGGGTCATGGGAGTCAGTATGTTAACAGAACTATCCTGTACTTGGTCAGGTTTCTGGTTCTTGTTCTCAGTTGGTTTGGAGCCCGTTACATGTAAGGTCATGTTCCGAGTTTGCATTTGTGATTGGACCCTTGCCCTCAGAAGACCTCTATGCCTTGTTGCATTCACCATGTCCTTGGGTCTTTGGATCTTGCCCCCAAACTCTGCAGTTTTCCAAGTTTGTTATTTTGTTATTAAAGTCTTCATTTTTTGAGCAAGACCATGGTACCTGTTCCTCATTTATTTTGCCAGTTTCCCCAGGCCAAGCTGAATTAGGGATTGCAGCAAGTGAAGACTGAGACAATGGAGTGGTAGGAAGGGTGAGGAAAGACAGAGAGGGGTTAGTATAGCAATGCAAGGTTGGAATAGGAGAGGAAAGGCAAGCCAAGTTAGAGGAGGGGTGGGACTGGCAAGGCAATGGAGGAGAAGAAAGGTAAGCAAATGATGGTGAGGCAAAGGGTCTGCAAGGTAATACAAGGCAAGGGAGGGGTAGCAGTGCAATGCAAGTAAAGGGTTGGGCTTATAAGGCAAGGCAAATGAGAGGCAGGCAAGGGAAAGAGAATAAGAGGAGGAGCAGGCAAGGCAAGGCATGCCAGGAGAAAAAGGGGTAGGAAAGTCAAGGTAGGGTATGAGTGAGCAGGGGAATGCAAGACAAGGGAGTCATAAGATGGGCAGTGGAAGGACACAGAGGGCTCAGTAAAGCATGAGAAGGGATGGTCAGGCACGGCAAAAAAATTTGGGGTAGGGTGGGAAAGGTAAGATAAGGCAAGGCAGGAATAGGCAAGGAAGTGAGGCTCATAGGAGAAGGAGGCAACACAAGGCAAGGCCAGGGAAAATAGCAGAAGAAAAGTCAAGGTAGGGGATGGGTGAGCAAGGCAATGCAAGGCAGTGAAGTCATAGGAGAGACAAGGGAAAGACATGAGAGATCAGTAAGGCAATACATAGCTGGAGAAGGAAAGACAAGGCAAGTCAAGACAAGGGACAGGAAGGATGTAAATGGCAAAATAAGGCAAGGAAGGTGTAAAATGGGCAAGGCAAGGAAACTATAATACCTTGCATGCCTATTGCCACCTTGACACTGCCAAATTTTTCTTCCCTACCCTTTCATTGTCTTGCCTGCCCCTTCTTAGTCTTGCTAACCTTGCCTACTCTAACCTGGCACTGCCTCACCAACCCCTCCATATCTTTTCCTTGTCCATCCTACCACTCCATTCCTTTCAGTGGCTTGCTTACCCATCCCCCACCTCCACCTCCCTACCCCTCTCTTCCCTAGCCTTGCTTTGTCTTGTCTTCTCTTCCTTTGACTTGCCTTGCCTTTTCTACTTCCCCTGCCTTGTCTTAGCAACCCCTTTTTGTCTTTCCCTTGTCCTTCCTTCAACACTATTGCCTTGCATTGCTTTTCTCACCCATCCACAACCTTGAACTCCAAACGCCTTTTTGTCTTGCCCTGCCTTCTCCTCCTTGCTGTGCATGGGCGAGCAAGGCAATGCAAGGCTTGCATTGGACTTTGCATTGCCTTAATGATCCCTCTGTGTCCCACTTTTACCCTTCCTAACACTATTGCCTTGTTTTGCCTTGCTCACCCATTCCTCAACTTGACTTCTTTACTCCTTTTTATCTGGCCTGCTCTTACCTTGCAAGGGTCTCATTTGATTTGCCTTTTCTTGCCTTGCAAACCCGCCCCAGGCTTTGCCCTGCCTACATTCCCCTTCCCTTGCATTGTGTTACTACTTATCTCCCACCTTGTCCTGCTTACTCTTTCTTCCCTGGCCTTGCCTTGCTTACAGTTTCTGGCTCTTTCCTTGTCTACCACTCCCTTGCCTTGTTTTGCCATTCCTACCCAGACTTGACTTTCTCTGCCATCCCTTTCCCTCCCTTGCCATGCCTTGCCTTGAATACCTGTATCTTGTTTTGCATTGTCTTTTATACCCATCCTCCACCATTATCTGCTTAGCCATTTCTTCCCTGGCCTCGCTTTACCTTGTCTTGCATTTCTCTCCTTTGTCTTGCCTTCCATTTCCTTTCCTAGCTCTCTTTTGCCCTGTCTTGATCCCCCATATCCTGTCTTGCCTTGCCCTCCCCTTCATTTCATTCCATTGCCTTGCCTACACCTGCCTTGCCTACATCTGCCTTGCTTTGGATACCTGTCCTCTGCCAAGACTTTGCTATGCCTTTCTTGCCTTGCTTTGTCTTGTCCTGCCAGCTCCACCTATGACTCTCATTGCCTTACCTAGCTTTTACTTGCCTTGCTTCGCTAACCCAACCTTTGGCATGCCTACCCCACTTTGCTTTTCATACCCAACCCTTGCCTTTACCTGCCTACGTTGTTCTTCCCAGGCCTTGTCATGCCACGTCTTCCTCCCCCTTGCCTTGCCTTTTCTATCCCTCCCTTGTTTTTCCTTCCTTTACCAACCTTTCTGTGTTCTTGCCTTGCCTTGCCTTGCCTACCTGTGCCTTGCCTCACATTGCCTTGCATACCCATTCCCTGCCTTGCCTTGCCTGGCATTTCCTTGCCTAGCCCTTCCAGTCATCTCTTGGTCTACCAGTCACTGGATTTACTTTCCTATGGCCAGCCTTGCCCACAACTTCTGGGTCTTCTCTCAGCTCCATTTACTTTCCTCTCCTTTCTCCTGCCCTCCCTACCTCTCCCTTGACTTGCCTACACTTCCATTGCATTGCCTTGCCTGCATAGAAAGCAAGGCAAAGGGTGGTCAGCAAGGCAAAGCAAAGAAAGGAAATCTTAGGCAGGGCAAAGCAAGGCAGATGAAGGCAAGGCAAGAAAAGAAAGGTAGGATAGGAAAAACTAGGCACAGTACTGCAGGCAAGGCAAGGCCAAGTGACTCAGTGTCTTTCCTTGGGAAGCAAAGGACATAGTGCCAGTGTTGGTGGAGCAGGGGTTAAGGTACCATGGGGAGGTATAGTCCAGCAAGAAAATTTTGTCCTAGCACCTTCTGTGTAGGAGCAATTGTTGGAAATATATAATTTTTTTATAATTTATATATTATATGGGAGGTAATACCCAATTTTGGTTGGCAAGTTCCTGAGCAAGGATGGCAATTATTTTCCATGGGAAAGAAATGACATAACCCTGGTGTTTCAGATGCAAATAAGAAGCTGCCTAGTAGAGGTCAAAGGTGGTAACAAGTTTCTGGTGTATTTGGTGTGGAAACACTGCCTACATTTGTGGAAAGATATGGAAAGATGGTCTCTTCCCTGACAGACCATCTTTGGAAGGTAGTCTCCTGAAAGCTTTGGTTTGGTATGTGGTTTCCACTTCTCTGAGGTGCCCTTCTGAAATTCTGGCAGCACATGTTTTTTGGACTAGGTAAGCAGCTATGCTGAGTCTTGATGTGCAGCTGATATTGTGCCCGGGGCAGGTAATGCCCAGTAACAGTGTTTCAGCACCTTGGTATGGGATTAGTCCCTGGATGTTTTGTATTTTTGAGAAGGGCTGCCATTTCTTTTGGGATGGGCTTCTAGTTCCTCTCTTTGGCAAAGAAAGCAAGTTTGGAACCGCACGTTGAGTGCTCTTAATTAATTTAAAGACTTTCCCAATAGGAAGTTCTCTGGGTTAGAGCAGTTGAATTGTCAATGGGAAAGGAATCACCAAGCTGTTGAGCTTTTTGTCCTGGTAGATTAAGTGTGTGAGCAGTCCATGCTGCTGTTCTGTTTGCATCCTGGCTCTGTGAAACTGAAGGCTTAGGATGGTAGATACAGCTGAAAAGGAAAATGCAGATAGCAGGGTGTGTGCTGGTAGTTTGATGGGTGCAGTTGAAGTTGTAGTGCACAAGAGCTTTCTCAGCTGGCACTTTTGTGAGCTCTGTTCTTGCCAGATGTTTGCAAGCGTGTGGCCGGACTCTGTGAGACTGAGAAGCTTGGTTAGGGCAAAGGAGTTCATTTTGTCCTTGCAGTGTGGTGCAAATAAGGGTTTTCACTTGGAAGAGAAAGATCAGCGAAACCTTTTTGTGCTGGCACTGCAGATTGGAGGGCAGGGACGCTCCCAGCTCGCTCCGCAGGCGGGCTGGGTGCGTGCCTTCATCTGCGATCCGGCAGCGCTATCGTGCGGCTGTTGTGATGAGCGCTGAGTGCCCAGGGAAAAGCCGAGCGCTTTTCTACCCAGCGCCGTTCGTGCGGGGACAGCGTGGGGGCAAGAGCCCCGCTGTGGATCCTGGCTCTGGGGCACTGACAGAATCTGATCCTGCCTGTAGCAGAGAAGGAAGAGGAGTCGTTTCATTTTTGGCTTTGCAGTTTATACCCTGCTAAAAAAAGGGCAATTCCAGCACGGCCCCTTTTTGTAGTAACCTTTTTTGTGCGATCAGTTGTTCATTTAACTGTTGTTATATGATCAGTTGTTCAACATATAACTTGCACCCACTGAACTACATCAATCTCCCTGGAAATATGCACTTTCCCTCAAGCTCCAGGTACGTTCTTCTCCTCTCACAGAGATCCCAAATTCCTTTCAAAACGTCCAGCAGCTACTCCTAAAGTAAAAGCAAAGGACACTGTTTGCCTTCACAGTCCCTTTACAGGTCTCTAAACTAGATGAAACACACTAGTTATTCACATTTTTTTTCTCAAAAAAAAAAAAAAAATCAGCACATTTTCTCAAAGTGGCAGAGCCCATCATTACACCAAAGCATTTCCAGCATAGCATTACACCAAAGCATTTCAGCTCAGAGTGAGAGACATTCCAGGACAGTAAGCATATGATACCTTTCCTTCTTCCCTGAGAAACCTGATATTCACAGTGCAAGCAGTTTCACACACCCTCAGTGTCACCAAGTGCAAGCACATAGAGCTCAAAGACAAGGAAGTGTCAGGACTGACTAAAGTAGCCATTTCTTCCAGCAGCATTTGAATTGTGCAAAACATACCAGGACTATATACCTCCTTTTTAACATATATGGACTGTCATATTTTGCAGCCTCACAGCTCTGTTGCAGATGTCCAGCAGCTGTCCTCATCCAACAGGCTGCAGAAGTGTCCTGGTTCAGGGCAAATTTGGGAGAGAATCCCCAAAGGGGTTCCTCTAGAAAGCAGACTCAATCAGCCCCTCCCCTAACCGGTTTGGGAAAAATACCTCCTTAGAGAAAAGTGGAAAAAACTGTTTATTAAACAATAAAACCTAAACAATATTAAACAATAAAACCTCTTGCTGCTCCAAAGAGATGACACACTTAGAAAGTCCCTCCATGGGCTGTAGCTCAGTCTCTCACTCAGTCTCTGATCAGTCCCTCTGGTGCTGGAAATGCCACGGCCCAGGCTCAGCCTGGGGGGCCCCAGGTAGAGCTGCCGGGGCTCTCCTGGGTGTTCAGTCCAGAGCAGGTTTAAACAGCTCCAAGGAAAAGGAAAAAAAAAGTCCAGGTGTGAAAAACGCCAATCACTTGTTTTTGAAATTTTAAAGGTTTAATAGTAATAAAATGGTTATAAAATTAGAAATATAATTATAATAATAAAATTTGAACAATTGAGATTAGGACAATATGAGACAATAAAAACAAAGAGATACGGACTTCTCAGTGTTGGGATGGTGTGGCATTTTGGGGACCTAGTTCTATTATTTCTGCTTCTATTTTGGCACCTAGAGTAGCTACAACTCATGCTTTAACCACATTAAATAGACTTGGTTATTAGGTATCCAAACAAAGCAATGACACATCTGTAGCTTTAAGTGGTAACTACTAAATGTAGATAGCATTAGAAATGCCACTTTGCAGAATAGAGCAGCTATTGATTTTTTGCTATTAGCACATAGTCATAGATGTCAAAATTTTGAAAAATGTATTGTATGAATTTGTGTCCTAGGGTGACATCATGATGCCTATACCCCCAATCATCTGTTCTGTTTATGTTAGATATTACATTCTATGCCTTCAAGACCAGCTCTGAGAGCAAAAGCAGAGAGAAGAAGAAGCACAGAGTTTTGTTATCAGCCTGCTCTCACTCCTCCACTGTGGTGTCTGGGCACAGATGGGGCAGAACACGGTGCTCCATTGCTTTTTAGTTAGTTTTGCTAGCTGAGGCAGAGACGTTCCCTGGACAGTTTGTCTTTCCCTTTTGTTTTTGGAACTGTTTGTACCTGCTCTGGACTGGGACCTGGGGAGCACCGAGAGCTTGCACCTTGTGGCCTACTCTGGGCAGCCTTTCCCAGTGCTGGAGGGATTGATAACAGAGTGACCACCCAGAGGAGAGACTTTCTGAATTTGTCATCTCTTCAGAGCTATGAATAAGTTTTGTCATCTGGTATTGTTCATTTTTTGTGCTGGGGAGTGTTTTGCCTGTTAAATAAACAGGATCTTTCCACTTGTCTCTGAAGAAATTTTCCCCAAAATGGTTGGGGGGAGAAGCTGTGTGGGTTTGCTTTCTGGGGGGGGGGCGTTTTGGAGGTTTTCTCCCAGATTTGCCCTAAACCAGGACAATTTGTCAAATCACAGTGAATCAATTTACAAGGTCATTACAAACTTAAAAGAGAGAGTTAATCAATTACACCTAAATGAAAGATATCTAAATAGTCTTTTCAAGGGTTGAGCCATGACTAGAAATCTTAAATTGTTGTTAAAAATTGGATTACTAATTTTGTTAGTGATTGTAATTATTGCTTTGTGTCTCTCCTGCCTGCTTGGATTTTTGCAAAGAGCCCTGCAAAAATCCTTGGCAAATGTGTTTGTAGCTCACAAAAGGGGGAAATATGGACCAGATTGGCAGCTGGTCTACAGGCCAAACAACTGAACTACAGAAGAAGAAATTGATAAAATACGAGTGTATCCATGACAAGGAAAAAAGTAAGGCTGTTAGCATAGAAACTGATAAAATAGACACATAAAGGGATACTTGCAGTTAGAGGATACGTGCCTTAGCGAGCAGCATAGGTGCCTTAATAATTTATTGTAAACTCTTGCCAATTAATTATTGATGTTAATTGCTTCGTACCAATAAAATACAATAAGCTATTGCTTTGTCCAATTAATATAATGAGCTATTTTGATGTAACTAATGACTTAAGATCACGCTTTGTTAGGGGTACAAAACTTGAGAATAACTTGTAATAAAGAAGCAGACAAGTATGTGCGTGTATGTCGTGTGTCCATCTCTGCAGTGACACCCCTGTGCCAGGGCAACGCCCTGGGCCAATTCTTCTGTGAAGTGCCACAGATCCTCAGGCTCTCCTGTTCCAAATCCCACCTCAGGGAACTTGGGCTCATTGCTGTTAGTGTCTGTTTGGTATTTGGTTGTTTTGTGTTCATTGTTTTCTCCTATGTGCAGATCTTCAGGGCCGTGCTGAGGATCCCCTCTGAGCAGGGACAGCACGAAGCCTTTTCCATCTGCCTCCCTCACCTGGCTGTGCCCTCCCTGTTCGTCAGTACTGCCATATTTTCCTACTGGAAACCCCCCTCCATCTCCTCCTCATCCCTGGATCTCTCACTGTCAGTTCTGTATTCGGTGGTGATTCCAGCACTGAACCCCCTAATCTACTTAAGGAACTAATAAGGTGTAGCAGTGGGGGTCTGGGGATTTTTTGGGTTTTTTTTGAGGCTGTTTGGGGCTCCTCTGCAGTGGGCTTTGGGTATGTTTGGTCTCTGACTGTCTGGTTGGGACGGCAGTTTGAAGATGTTTAGTCTATGTTTGCCTCTTGTCTAGCCTGTGCGCTGCTGCCCGCGGGAAAGCCGCGCTGCCAAGGCCGAGCGGCATCGCCTGACAGCACCATCCCCGCGCGGGAAAGAAATAAAAGCAGCTGGTGAAATAAATGGGCAGGAGATCTTTCTCCTTTTTAATGCCTTTATTAAGAAGAATCAGCTCAGGTGGGGAGAAATCGATGCGTCGCGCCCACGCCGCCGCTGCTCCCAGGCGTGGCACGGAGGAGGAGGGTGATGCAGCTTTGTCCGCTGGTCTGCAGGCAGAGCTGGGGATTCTCCTCATGGGAGAGTAGCAGATTCCTGCTTTTTTCCCCGTGTAACACCCTGGGACGTCTCTTTAATCAACATCTTTTCAGGTTAGGGTGAGAAGCAAAAAGGATCCAAGCAGGTATGGGACTACGCTCCCATCCTTAGACATCACTTAGGTCACTTGTTGGCTTGTAATTTTAGGGGTTTTCCTGGGAAAACTATAAAAATTCGGGGCGCAATGCATTTTTCATCTGCATACTGGCTCTGATGTCACTCCTATTCTCTTTACCTGGAGGGTCTGTCCTGGTGTCCCTCCCTGGCAAGCGGCCAGCATCAGGGGGACAATGGTTACTCACCAGCCATTAACAGGTAATTGAAGAACTCCTCTTTAGGAGTGAAAATAGCTTACAGTAACTGGTCCGACTTGTTTTTTAACTCTGCAACCTAAAAAAAATATAACTTTCTATTCATAACAGCTGGGAAAAGCAAGCACCGGACCCTTCTTTATTTCCTTCGCCACCAATCCTTTAGGTGTGGAACCCGCAACGTCAGTGAGGCTAATAAGCCTAAGGAACCAGGAACTCAAGGATGTGCTGAGAAAAAAATTATGGCTTGATATTTTTCAGAAGCGAAAAAGTGCCTGTTTTCTGCTGCATATTTTTCAGAGTGGAACTCCTGACTGGCCCAGTCTGCCTTCTCAGGTTTTTCATGGTAGTAGTGGGTCGTTCTTGCTATAATGTTTTGCTCTGTGAAATGTTCTTATTAATCTCTCATCTAATTCCCTCTTTGCCTCTTGAATTTGATACAGAAGCTGTGTAAACCAGGATTTGTACTATTGCTTTATTTGAACAAAATAAACTACCTTGCAGTGCCTTGTTTAACTGGGATCCCAGCTCTGAGACCTGTACAAAGTTGTAGGGGAGAAGGGAAAACGAGTCCCAGCACAGTAGCACTGCCAGGGAGCAGGGCTTGGTCCTTTCAGAGCTGTTCTTCTCAACTCCCTATTCCCTTTCCCAGCCCTTTGGTGGGTGCAAAGTTAGAGTGCTCTGGCAGATTGGTCACTGTCCTGCTGCATGTCTGTGCTGTGACCCCAGGCAGGGGACAGGCCATGGGCACTGCTGGGACACAGCTGGGCTCCACCACAGCAGCTCCATCAGCAAAGGGCAGGGCAGGGAGGCTTTGCTCTCCTCCAAATCTGCTGTCAGGAATGTGCCCCAGGAATGCCCTGCCAAAGCAAAGCCCAGTGCCTGGGGCAGAGGGGGAGTGTGCAGGGGGACACACAGCCCAGGATGTCTCTCTGATGGTCCTGGATGATCCAAGCTCAAACCAGGGGGCTTTGAATCCCTGGCTGGGGGTTCGGAGACCCTGGCATGCAGCCAAAGACCCCTGCAGCTTTGAGTTCAACCCGTGGAACAAATTACCACCTTTATATGAAGAATTAAAGACCACAAAAGTTTAGACAGCATAATAGTTGTAGTTATAGGGTGAAAAGAGAAATTTTGAAGATTTTTACTAGGGGGGTCTAGGAGGCAAGATGGAGGGATTTGGGCATTGTCCTGTCCTTCCTTCTTCTTCTTCTTAGCCTCCATCTTCTTGGTGATGGTAGCACTTTGGGATTGGTGTAAAGCAGAAAGTCACTGTCTAACATAGGTGACAGGTATTGGAACATAACTGTAAATATTGAATACATAGTTTATAGTATGAAAGACAACACAAGCCCCGTGGGTGGGCGGAGTGTGCCTTGGACTGACTTGCTGAACAGACCTCGGCAGGCCACACAGAGATGTTTCAGATAAGAAATAATAAACAACCTTGAGAACGCGAGCCAAAGATTTCTGACTCCTTCTTCGATTGCTGGGTTGGGTAAAAGAGACTTTTAATACATCTCAGGGTCATCTTGACCAGAGGAGATCCCGAGAACTGGCATCCCTGTGTGGGCACCCCAGAGGTGAGCTGTTGGCAAGCAGCCAAGCCACCATGGATGCTGAATTCCAGCCCAAGAAGAGGCACATCACTGAGAAGAGAATCCAAAGCAGAGAACCCAACATCTTCCAAGGTGACTCGCTCCAAAAGCAACCTGGAAGGAGGACGACCAAAGGGCCCTGGGCGTCTTTCACCAGTGACCAGGAAAACCCTGGACTGGCTTTGAAGGCAATTCAACCTTTGGTGAGAATGGTCAAAATCAAGAACGTGGGGGGAACATGCTCCCAGGGGCAGCTCAGCATCTTGGCAGCCCTACAGGGCGTGGCAGCCACATATCCTGTGGGAATTGCTGCAAAAGAACTTAAAGATTTATTGGTATGGGTCAGGTGTAACTACCCCCACTCGGAATCTCACCTGTTGTTTGAGCCAGGCTTCTGCCAAGAGATCAACAGACACCTTTAACATTTAGCCACGAAAAAAGATAAGATTGCCATGAAGCTTTTGCCTTCAGCGAGGATAATGCTGGAGTCAATATTGCAGCATGGCAGGGAGGTTGTTGGCCAGCAGCAGGCAGCCCAGACTCCTACAGGAGCCGAGGGAGGGGAAGTGCCCTGCCATCAGCAGGAGGTAATTCTCTCCACCACTGACCCAGGGGAAGCCATAATGCCTCCCACTGGAAAGGAGCAGGATGATTTACCATCACATCCAGGGTCCCTGGGGTCCCATGAGTCCTCAGAATCCCCAGAACCCCCAGAATCTCCAGGGTCCTCTGATGCAGACATCCCTCAACCAGTCCCAGGAAAGCCGAAATTAGCCATTTCCCTTTGTGAGGAGGAAAAGTGGGATTTTGCCCATCTTCAGGCTTGTAATCCCAAATTGAAAAAAAATCAAAGAGTACACTCACTGCGGGGTTGGCGGCAGCAGATCTGGCGGGGGAGGGTGCAGACGAGATCGCAAGGCCCAAAGGGGAGGGGGGACAGCCTCTCGCAGTGGCGATGGGCAGCATACAGCAGCCAGGGGTGGCAGCGGAGCAGCCGCGGGGGCCATGAGGGCAACAGAAGCCATGGAGGCAGCGGGAAGCGCGGGTGTGGCGGTTGTGCGTCCAGCGGGCCCAGTGACGTGTGCGATGGCAAGGGCTTGCGTGGCTGCGGAGGCAGCCGGCCAGCAGCCATCCAGGGAATGCTCACAGTCGCAGAAGCTGCGCCGCGCAGGGCCGAGCCAGCTGGGACAGAGCACAAGGTCGCACGAGCTAAGTATTCAGCCGTAGTGAGCATTCGGTCAGGGGCGGTGGCACTGGGACACAGCAGATGCGCGTTGGTGACACAAAACCCGGAAGCCAGGGCAGGGAAGAATCTGTCCCAACTCGCAGGTGTGACACAGGCACTGACAGGGTGGAAACCACACGCCCAGGTTGCGGGTGTTGGCACAAGGCCAGGAGAAGTGGATCCCATGGGGATCAGAGTGGAGTGGAAACAACAGAGGTGGAGTGGGAACGGGACAGTGATGATGTCAGTCTTGGGGAGGATGGGGGCATTTCCAAGACCGCAGCTGCTCCAAAGCGAGCTCAGAAGAAGCGCAATAGGGGAGGGAGCGTCAACATCCCCATGATGACACAGGCAGGGATGGGGCATGGTCAGGGTGTGGAAATCTCCTGTGGTGCCACCGCTCCTCTGTTCCCATGGCAACTGACAGGCGGCCAGCCAACCCACAGCCAATCCCAGCAACCCACAGATATTACAAGATTAAAGCAAATGATACACGAACAGCCAAAATCTCAGATTGTAGAGTCTGTGAATGTACAGCAGTTGTTAGGAGAGATACTCAAAGATGTCTCAGAACCACAACCGAGAGAGTGCAGTGAGAATGTGCAAGCGTCACAGTCATTCACCGTGTCGACCTTAGCCGGTCAGGCGACAGTGCTGTTGCAGTGGTGGCACTGCAACATTACAGCAAATTTTGCCAGACCTGATTGGTCAGACCACAACTACCAACCTAGTGGTGGGACTGTAACATAGCAGTATTTTTTCCCAGTTTCTTATAAAAAGAAATCTAGGTCGAGGAAGACGATGCCTGCACAACAAGTGGAACCTCCATTGATTTTGAACATCATGAGGCTCAGGACATCTCTACTGATGCACAGCAACAAAATGATACTGTACATATTACAGCTTCAGCGGGTGTTCCATCCTGGACACTTTCAACACCAAGGGCTGCCGGCTCTTCCAGCTGGGGACAGTCAATTTCAATATCAAAGGGGGTTGTCAAATTTCTTTTACAATATTGAGACATGGCCTTGGAGTCTCATCCAGAGCTGTTGGTTCATCTTCCACAGATTCAATCAATGCGAGGCAGTCGTGTTTTTTCCTCAACAGCAGATACTCTTTCATTTACAAGTGTTCAGTCTTCATCTTCACAGAACCTGCAAGCAGTGCGAGGACAACAAGGAATGCAGATGCCACTGATGTTGGTGAGCTCTGCTGCAGCACGGCAGCAGCCGCAACAAACAACTCCACTCTACAGGCAAGTACCCATGGGAGGACAGGTACTTTCAGCATTACCAAGTGCAAAGACAGATTGGCAAGATATTCGGACAGAATTAGCGAAAGAAAGAGATTTATTACAGGGCTCAGGAAGTGTCGCGATGCCGATGAATTATGACAGGGCCAAAACCCGAGATGGGAATGGCTAGATTGCAATGCAGTTAAGGATCTGGCCAAGGCCATCAGAGATAATGGATTGGCATCTCCATAATTTAAACAATTTTTGAAAGGCACTTTCGGTATGTATGACTTAACACCATATGATCTTAAATATCTTGTGCTGCGCTGCTGTCCAAATTCTCTACTCCCCTGGCTAGGGGAGGAGACTGCACTGGCCGAGCTGAGGTACAACTAGCAGCGGGGGGCACTTCCCACATGCGCCAGGGGCGTCTGGAGAGCACCTCAGCAAGAGGCAGCGGTGAGCAGCAGAAAGGCGAAGCAAATGAAGAAAAGAGGGACTCTTCTCGGGGGTAAAATCCGGAGGTTTATTGTCTCCAAGGGAGCCAGCCAAGAGAAGACAAGGAGCAAGGGGATATAATAGTATCTAAAGGGGGTGGAACAATTGGATGGGTACAATACAACAACCAATGAGGGAGAACTTAAGAGGGAACATAATCATGACAGACACACCGGCTAGTGAATAGGGAAGGTAGTAGGGAGGGACTCTTGTTCCTGGTCCAATTGCCCACTGCAAGGAGGAGAACTTTCTGGAAAAGGGGAGGGGTCAGTGGGTGATGGACAGAGGCTCAGGGAGGGGTTAACAGAAGGAATCCAATGAAACGGGGGAGGAGACAACAAACTGACAGCTCTTATTCTTGGGGAGGAGCTAACCGGGGAGGGAGGGGACTTCCCAGACCGAACCATTTTTATAAATGGGGATAACAGAACGAACCAGCTTTAGTGAAACCAAACAACACACCACAACATCTCTCCCTTTTTTGTTTAGAAACGAAAACAGAATTAGAATTATTTTTCAAACTGATGTGGCTTCAACATGATTGTCGGAGAACGATTGCGGGTTGTGAGGGGCTCATTCCCAGTGTATTTCTTCATAAGGGGATTCATCTGAAGTGGGAGTGGTTTCTGGGGGAGCTTCTACATGATTAATTTGCAACGTTGTGGTGAATAAAATTTGTGTAAGTAACTTATGAATAATGCAGAACCCAAAAACTAAACAAAATAAAATAAACATAATAACTAAAATTGTCCTGATGATTGAGCCCACCCAACCTGACATTCCTATTTTTGAGAGCACATTTCCCAACCAGTCCGAGGTTTGCTGCTTGGTGTTGTCTACATCCTCAGACATTCAGCGGCTGGTGCGTCCGGCATCCTTGGCTTGCGACGACTAATTCATACAACAGAGCCCCTCGAACTCTTCACAATGATGATTGTGCAGCAAGAGCAAGAAATCAATTGCTGTTCTGTTCTGAAGAGTCGCTTGCCTTGTTGTTTCCTCATCGGCTAGGAGGTACGCTAGAGCAGCTGAGGTTAAATTCGCTTGCTTAGCCACCCAGCACTTGAGGTTTTCCAATTCCCCAAGTGCCTTAGCTGCAGCCACCCATGGCAAAAATACCAAAACCGCAATATTTTTTGGCTTTGACCAATGGACAATTTCGGCATCACACTCAGGGTTAATTTTTTGGGTACTTCTCTTAAAGCGGGCCAAATGTGTGACATTTTTTTGCCTTCCAATCGAGAATTTGGGTGTAACTGGGGAAAAGCAGCGTCAGTTGCCCAAAAGTACAGGGTCCTCCAGCCAGACGAGAGGGAATGCCAGCCCACGCTTGGTCTCTGCACATTAGGAAAACACCTCAGGGAAGAAGTCTGGGTTGCCCGTCAAAACTTGATGGTGCGTTTATTGGAACCACTTGGTCACACCAATTGGCGGCGATGTACCTTATGTTGCCTTGGCGGACTTCTTGAAATGGGCTTGACCCAAGGTGGGGAAAAAACTGAAAGCATAGGGATGCACGTGCGGAGCTGAGTAGGTCGAATTCTGTGGGTTCCTCGGTGGTCTGGTTGAGTGCTGCCAAGAGAACTTGCCACATGATTCGAGGTTCGGGACGATTAACGGGAGCAAATTGTGGGAACAAGGGTTTCAGAGTGGGGAAAAAGGGAAGGGGAAAATCATCAACCCCGAATGGGATTCCCACAAGGCAAGTTGAGAGGGGGTCTGCTGCAGAAGTTGTAGATAGGCATAGATGGTCCTGCCCCATCGCTTGAGCTAAGGTCTGCCGGATGTTTGCCTTCGGTTGGGGTACAATCCAAGCTTCGGTTGGGTGAGCTGTCAACATAATCTCGATCATGATGAGTAGAAGTACAACTGAAATAGACGAGAAAATAAGTTAAAACTGAGGGTTCTGATTGGGTGGGTTCGGACTGCGGGGAGACGGACAATGGGACTTTCTTTTCCGCCACCAAGCCGCCTCTTCCACCTGTGCAGTAATGCCGATATTACGGGCTTTGCCTGGGAGGTGGGGCTTGACCCATTTGGAAGACACCCACTTTAACCCTGTGGGGGTGGATATGCAAGCATACCCACCACCCCACATAACCAGGTCAAAGGGGCCTTCCACCTTCCAGGTCTCTGGGTCTTTTGCTAGCACACGGGGTTTCGCCTTCAGGTGCATGTCTTGATAGGTGTTGAAGTGCCTTGTGATGGGTGGGTTCAGGCACTCAAAGCTACAGTTAAGGAAGTTGATGGTAAAAAGGGCCCTGGCAAGCCAGATCTGGGGGGACTCCACCTTCATTGCCCCTTTCTGGTGTTCTAGAGTCCGTTTGAGGCTCTGGTGGGCCTGCTCCACCACTGCCTGTCCTGTCGGGGAGTAAGGGATGCCTGTTTTGTGGCTTACCCCCCACTACTGCAGGAAACTCTGGAATTCCCTGGAGGTATACCCCGTCCCATTGTCTGTTTTAATTTCCTTGGGAATGCCCAGCACGGAGAAAGCGTGTAACAGATGTCTTCTGACATCTGTTGTATTCTTCCCTGTGTGGGCGGAGGCGTAGACGGCCCCAGAAAAAATATCCACAGAGATATGCACATACTTGAACTTACCGAAGCCTGGGATGTGGGTGATGTCAGTTTGCCAGATCTCACAACTTTTAAGTCCCTGTGGGTTGGTGCTGGCTGTTATAGCTGGGAGTTGAAAGACCTGGCACTGTGGGCATGTGGCCACAATTGCTCTAGCCTGGTCACTTGTTAGATGGAATTGTCAGACTAAGCCAGGAGCGTTTTGGTGGAACCATTGGTGGCTGAGTTTTGCCTGTTGGAAGGCATTGGGGAGTGGGGCCATCTCAACTCAGGTGGCTAGGGCATCAGCATGCTGGTTACCCTCCCCGATGAACCCTGGCATGTCGGTGTGCGACCTCACATGCATGACATAGAATGGTTGCTCTCAGTGGAAGACTAAATCTATCAGTCTCGAGAGCAAATCAAACAGAGCCACATTGGAGACTTCTTGTAAAATGGTGCTCTCCTCCCTAGAAACAACACCGGCTACATAGGTAGAGTCGGTAACCAGATTGAATGGTTCAGAAAACCTTTCAAAGACTCTAATGACTGCAGCCAACTTGACAATTTGAGGTGATCCCTCAACCTTTACAATATCTGTCTCCCACTTGCAAGTTTGAGGATCTCTCCAAGTCACTACTGACTTGTGGGATGCTCCGGACGCGTCTGTAAAAATAGTCAGAGCTTTCAAAGGTTTCCGACTCTGAATTGTTTTGCTGGAAAGCTTAAATCGAACATCCAAATTAAACAATTTGTGGGCCGGCTTATGAATTGAAATTTGCCCTGTGTATGAATCCAAAGTAAATTGGAGAGCCTCGTTTTCCAGGAGTAAATGCTCCAACACGGCTTTTGTTAGGTGGCCCGAATTCAATTGGATAGGAATATGTATGCATGTGAAATCAACACCGGCCAGTTCCTGGATACAGAGGCGAGCCTTCCGGATCAACTCAGCTACCAACTCTTGTGGCTGTGTCATCCTCTTGGACCTATGGTGGCTGAGGAAAACCCACTCTATGATCAAGAGAGGGTCCCTCAAGCCCTGGTCCTTAGTTGTTTTGACCGAGGAATCCCACTGGGAAATCAACCCGTGTGGGTGAGGTAATTTTCCCAGGATGATGTAACTCCGGGTGTATTGGTGTGCTTGTCTCTGTGACATGATGTTTTGGACCTTTTCCAAGGCTGTGGCAGCCTCCTGGGTAAGGGTCCTGGGAGAACTAAGCTCCTCTCCCCCTTTCAAAAGATTGAAAAAGGGGGGCTAGGTCTTCCGTTGGAATACCCAGCCAAGTTCTCACCCAATTCAAAGATCCACACAGCTGGTGGACATCAGCCAAGGTTGTAATTTGGGTGTTGATGGCCAATTTTTGTGGAACAATGGTCCGTTTTGTAATTTCCAGGCCAAGGTACTTCCAGGGTGACATCCTTTGAATCTTTTCTTCCTGGAGCTCAAACCCTGCAGAAGTCAATGCATTGATTATCAGGACAAGCGTGTGGGTAAGTGCACTGTCGTCAGGAGCACACACCAGAATGTCATCAATATAGTGTAGTATGATGGAATCTTTTGCTGCCTCTCGGACAGGAGGCAGCAAGGAAGAGACATACCATTGGCAGATCACAGGGCTGTTTTTCACGCCCTGAGAATGGACCCACCAATGACACCTCTTCCTTGGGGCTTCCCAGTTGATGGTAGGAACGGAGAAGGCAAAGCACGGGGCATCATCCAGGTGTAAGGGAATTTGAAAAAAGCAATCTTTAATGTCTAAAACGGCTGATTTCCAATTTTGAGGAAGCATGGTTGGGGGCGGCATCCCTGGTTGGAGAGCGCCCATGTCTTCGACAACATTATTAATTTGGCGGAGGTCGTGCAAGAGCTGCCATTTGTCTTTGTTTGGTTTTTTAATGACAAAGACAGGGGAGTTGCACAGTGATGTGGACTCCATGATGTTGCCCTTGTTAAGCTGCTCCTGTATGAGCTCCGTGAGAGCCTTAATTTTTGTTTATTGAGCAGCCACTGCTCTACCCAGATTGGTGAATTTGATTTCCAACTCAGTTTTTGGATAGGGCGCTCTTCAGTGGCCGCTACTGAAAAACCTGAGGAGCCTTAGGCAGGTCAATTGTGGCTCCCCACTGGGCTAAAACGTCTCTCCCCCACAGGGGTTCCGCGTAGTCTAAAACAAATGGGCAAATAGAGGCCAATTGCCCATCCGGCCCCGTAATTTGTACCACGCTTTTTGACTGACAAACCAATTGTATACCCCCTATACCCTGGACATATCCAGCGGCACTTTGCAATTCCCAATGAGATGGCCACTCCTTTGTAGGAATGATTGTCACATCCGCCCCCGTGTCCAACATGCCATTGACTCTTTTAGTCAGCCATCCCTGCTTAACCTGCGTGTGAGACGAGGTTTCCCCCACCCCACTGTTGGAAATCAATTAACATGTATAGTCGGGAATCTGATAGATGGTGAAGGTGGTCTCTCTGGGAACATGAGAAAAAAATCTCAGGTTTTCCTTAGATACCCTTACTTGGAAAGGACAAAAGGGCATCAAAGAGGTCCAGTATGGCTTTAACTCCCATCCACTGTGCCTATGTGGCTGCTACCCATAGTCAGTGTATCTTAGGGGTGAGTACAGAGGCCAACTCGGTTCTGCCCTCTAGTCCCTGTTGAATTAAAAGACAACTGAGGAATTACAGAGGTCTAGTATGGCCTTTTTTCCCCACCTTACCATGCCTATGGGATTGCTACCCACAGCAGGGCTATGGAGCATTCCTTGTAGCAAACAAAGGGGCCATCCTGGTCTTGCCCTCCTTCCTTTGTCTTATTTTCTTAAGGAAGCTGTTCCATTACCTTTTACTGTGCCTTGTGTACTTCCTCTCAACAGATGCTGGTAATTGTCACCCATTAAAACAGGAGACAATTCTCAAGCTGGTTGGTGGAAGCTTGACTCTTCAGGCATCTTGGTGTCTTTCTGGTTGTCTCTCAGTCTCTGCTTGAGAGTCAATCTCGTTTCACCTGGCCTGGATGTTGTAGTCCACTCTTTGGGTTCTTCTACTGGGCCTTTGATTCTGTTGGCATGAGTCCATCCCTGCTCTGCAGTTCTCACGGCCGATTTGGTAGTGACCAGTGCCTGAAAGGGAGCTTCCTACTGAGGAGTTAGAGGCTGATCTCTCCATGACTTGATCATCACCCAATCCCCAGGATTAATATTATGGATTCTGAAATCCAGGGTGGTAGTGTGAGGAATTGTCCCTTTGTGTCTTAGCTCTTCTAGGGTTTGTGCTATAGACATATCATATTTCTTGGCATTTGCTTCCCCATCCTCCTAGGTGGCAACCTTGTGGGGTGAGGTCAGGAAGGGAAACCCAAATGTTGCGGTGTGTGTTTTATTAAGTTGTAAATTGGTTCATTCCATGTACCCTTTTGGTTGTAATGGTTCTGCCCTGGTTCTCCCTCTCCTTGATTTCCCTGTCAGTTTAATCTTTCTCCTCCCCGTTACCCTTGACAACCAACGTATCTATCCCTTAATCCCTCCCTGGTGCCCTGTCCGTCACTTGGTGGCCCAACCTTTCCATCTAGAATCTTCCAGCTAGGGCATCGAGTGATTGGCTCAGGGGCCAGGGCCCCTCCCCAGGCTTTCCTGTATTGGTTCACCTGTTATGTCTGTTAACCTCTCCTCACTCCCACCTTTGGCTGAAGACCAGAGCTCATGTCTGTACCCTCCCCTCCTTATAAACTCATGTCTGACCTCAGTTCGGGGTCTTCAGCTGTCGGATCCCCTGGAGTTATTAAATCTGGACTTAACCACAGCTGGAGTCCGTCTCTTTGTCTCCTGTTGGGTAGCAGCCCTTTTACTGCGGATCCTCGTCCCTCAAGGCGAAAGCCTTAGGCGCCCTCCTGACTGAGCCCAGCATCAGGAGAGTGCCCCCATGCTGCTGGCGGTGCTGGCTGCAGCTAGCTGGGACATCCTTTGAGGCTGGCCGCCGCTGCACCAAAACATCATTTCATAGGGTGAGACCCCCAGATCTGACTGGGGTTGGGTTCTAATTCTTAATAAGGCCAAAGGGAGACATTTTATCCATGACATTTGGGTTTCAATCACTAGCTTAACTAGAGATCTTTTAAGAGTTTGATTCATTCTCTCAACCTGACCGGAAGTCTGTAGATGCTATGGAGTGTGTAACTCCCATTTCACTCCCAGGGCCTGAACAATTTTCTGCAGTATCTTTGATGTGAATGAGTTCCCTGGTCTAAATCAATCCTGTTTACCATCCCATACAGGGGAATGATTGATTCTAGAAGTGTTTTACTCACAACATTGGCATTGACTTTCACAGTGGGTACCACCTCTACCCAATGAATCAAGTGATCTACTATCACTAGCAAAAATTTCCACCATTGTACCTGGGAAGCTCAGTAAAGTCTACTTGGATGCTTTTAAAGGGCCATAATGCTAGTTCTCACCCTCCCCTGTGTGTTTTCCTTGTTATTTTATTCTGCACTTGTTGACATATCACACATCATTCAGTTACTTGCTTATCTATTCCAAAAATTCCTATGCAGCCTCAGTCCCTTAGAAATGGATCACATAGCACTTGTGTACCCCAATGTGTTTATTGTTCCCTTTTCTGCGCTAATATTTTCAGAGCTCGCTTTAGGGCATATAGCTCACATGCTTGGGCTGACCAGTTGGAAGGTAACTTTCCCTTTTCTGTGGCTACCAACCCTTCATCCACTATAGCGTACCCTGATACCCTGTGCCCCTTTATTACCCGTGAAGATCCATTGATGTACAATCATTTTCCACCTTGGAGTGGTTGACCTGTTAGGTCGTCTCTTACTTTAGTTTGATAGTTTATAACCTCTAGGCAATTATGTATTAGTTCCTCATCTGGTTCTCCATACAAACTGGGCAGGGTTGAGTTGGTTATTCATAATTAGCTCTAAACCATTATCTATTAAGATGGCTTCATACTTTAGCACTTGGGAATCAGTGAGCCATTTCTCAGCCTTTTGGCTTAGGATACTCCTTACTGAGTTTGGGATGTATATCTTCAATTTTCCCCCAAAAGGGTAATTTTTTACTTTCTGCTACGAGTAGGGTGGTCACTGCCACTGTCTGAATGCAGATTGGCCACCCCTGGCTGACAGGGTCTAATAATTTTGATAAATAGGCCACTGATTTCCTGGATCCTCCCCAATCCTGAGCTAACACTCCATGTGCTACCCCTTTTTCTATATCCAGAAACAGATAAAAAAGTTTATCTGAGGCAGGGAGACTCAGTACCAGTGCACTGACTAATTTTTGCTTAAATCTTCAAACTTTTTCCCACCCAGTCTCTTCTCCAACTAACTTTTCATACATGAATTGGATGGCCTGTGTGTATCCTTCAATATTCCAACAGGCCTAAAAACCTTCTGACTTCCCTCTTAGTTCTTGGCTGTGGGAGTGAGACTATCCCTATAATTCACTCAGGGTTCAGATGCCAGCTCCCTTGACAAATCACATGTGCTAGGTATTTTAATTCCCTCTCTACAAACTGGAGTTTCCCTTTTGATACCCAAAGTCCTTGGTCCCCCAGTGCCGCGCTGCTGTCTAATCTTTCTCTACTCCCCCGGGTAGGGGAGGAGACCGCACCGGCCGAGCTGTGGCACAGCAGCTGACAGCGTGGAGGCACTTCCCAGATGCGCCGGGGGCATCTGGGGAGCGCCTCGGTAGGAGGCAGCGGTGGGCAGCAGGAAGGTGAAGTAGAGAAATGAAAAGAGGGACTCTTCTCGGGGGCACAGTCCAGAAATTAATTTGGCTCCAGGGAAGCCAGTTGAGAAAAGACCTCAAGGAATGGGGTGCAACAGTATATAAAGGGGGTGGAACACTCAGGTGGGAATTACACAATAACCAATAAGGGGAAACTTAGGAGGGAGCAAACTTATAACAGACATGCCGGCTAGCAAATAGGGAGCATAGGAAGGAGGGACTCTTGGTCCTGATCCAATCACCCACTGACAAGGGAAGAACTTTCTGGAAGGAAGGGAGGGGCCAGTGGGTGACGGACAGGAACTCGGGGAGGGATTAACAGGGAGTATCCAGGGGAACAGGGGAGGAGACAATCAATTTTTATCAGTCATGCAGTGATATTCAATAGCCCATTAACAGCAGATGTCTCCTTGGAGGGAGGATTGGTTGTGGAAGAGATAAAGAAAACTGCCCAATTAACAGAAGATAACTGTCCCACCTCTAACAGATGGGAATAGAACACACACATTACTTTGCAAACCAGGACATTATCCACCCCTTATTCTATTTCCATCTGTATCATAATGAAACCTTACACAGAGTTCTCATTTAAGACTGGGTTTCCCAGTGGTACACAATGGCTTTCTCCATCTTTCTACATTACCCACCAAGTGTAACCAGGTCCTTGAGCAAAAACAATCCCACAGATGGGTTTGTCTTTGCCTGAGGTGGGATTAATCCAAATAGTCTCTCCTACAATACCTTTCATATGTACCACAGGGACTTTATCTCTATCCACTGTGTGCAGGGGTTCACACTGGGCAGGACCAGCTCAATTCATGGACCCTTGAGTGTTGACCATTCTGGTGGTTTTTGCTAAGTTCATTTCCCAGTTTCTGTAAGTTCCCCCATGTCACTGTGATATTTTCTTAAAAATCCCTTTGCCAGGATTTCCTCTCCTGGGAAGTTGAGAAGTCTCAGAGAAAAATGTAAATAATAATTATCTGATTCTCTTCTCCTGTGTTTGCTGCTTTGCAATGTGGCAGGTGCATGTTTGATTGGTTCCATGTGAATTGTTTTTAATTAATGACCAATCGTAGCCAGCTGTGAGTGACTCTCTGAGGAGTCATGGGTTTTTATTATTCATTCCTTTTTAGCCTTCTGATGTATCCTTTTCTCTATAGTTTAGTATAGTTTTAGTATATAATTTTATAATGTAACGCAACGCAACGCAACGCAACGCAACATAACATAACATAACATAACATAACATAACATAACATAACATAACATAACATAACATAACATAACATAACATAACATAACATAACATAACATAACATCACATCACATCATATCATATCATATAATATAATATAATATAATATAATATATCAGCCTTCTAAGAATATGGAGTCAGATTCATCTCTTCCCTCGTCCTGGGACCCTCACAAACACCACACCCCCACCAAGTGCCTTCAGGGTAGTCTTAAGTAGTCTGTTACACCATTCAACTTTCCTGGCAGCTTGTGCATGATAGGGGACATGATATATCCATTCAATACCGTGTTCTCTGGCCCAGGTGTTGATAAGACCATTTTTGAAATGGGTCCCATTGTCCGATTCAATTCTCTCAGGGATGCCATATCTCCACAGGATTTGCTTTTCCAGGCCCAAGATGGTGTGCCAGGCAGTGGGGTGAGGCACAGGGTAGGTCTCCAACCACCCGGAGTGGCTTCCACCATGGTCAGCACACAGCGCTTGCCTTGGCATGTCTGGGGCAATGTGATGTAGTCAATCTGCTAGGCCTCCCCATACTTTTACTTGGACCACCATACCACAGGGGCTTCCCTTGTTTGGCCTGTTTGATGGCAGCATGTCTCACAGTTATGGATAACCTGCAATATACTGTCCATTGTTAAGCCCACCCCTCGGTCTTGTGCCCACTTAGAGGTGGCATCTCTGCCCTGATGACCTGAGACATCATGGGCCCATCAAGCTAGGAACAACACCCCTTATGTTGCCAATCTATCTTTGACACCTCTATTTTTGCTGCCTGATCCACCTGCTCGTTTTTCTAGTGTTCCTCATTAACCCAGTTCTTGGGGACATGGACATCTGCATGACAGACTTTCACAGGCAGCTTCTCCAACCAAGTGGCAGTGTCTTTCCATTCATCAGCAGCCCAGATTGCTTTCCTCTATGCTGCCTGTGGGAACTCAGTACATCACTCCGGATGTCCAGAGCTACTGTGACAACCCTTGGTGGGGCTCGGAAGCCCTGGAATGTTGCCAAAAGTGCCTGGTGGCTTGACTTTGATCCTTCTAAAGAAATGACACCTGAGTGTGAGGAGATGAGAGAATTTCAAGTTTGAATGGTGAGGGAATGATATTCACTAGGTGAAACATAGATTATAATGCACTGTACAGGGGGGTTTTGTATGTTGTACAAGGGGCATACTCCTTCTTCAAAGCGCGGCCTACCCAGAACCACCTTTTCCCGTGTTGGGGCAGGGACAAGTAACAGCCGACCCCGACACCGCCAGCTGGCCTCTTTCCACCTCTCCAGCCAGCCCCACAGAGCATTGGCTACCATCCAAGAATCAGTATAAAGGTAGAGTTTTGGCCTCTTCTCTCTCTCAGCAATGTCCAGGGCCAGCTAAACAGCTTTGAGTTCAGCAAGTTGACTTGATCCACCTTCTCCTTCAGTGGCCTCTGCGACCTGTCATGTGGGCTCCATACGGCTGCTTTCCACTTCTGGTTCATCCCTATAATGCGACAGGAACCTCCAGTGAAAAGAGCATAGCGTGTTTCCTCTGCTGGTAATTGGTTGTATGGTGGAGCTTCTTCAGCACGTGTCACTTGTCCTTGTTCCTCTTCATCAGTGAGACCAAAGTTTTCACTTTCTGGTCACTTTGTAATTATCTCCAAAATCCCAGGGCAATTCGGGTTTCCAATACGGGTGTGCTGGGCATGATGAGAGCAATCCACTTGCTCCATGTGGTGTCAGTGGCATGGTAGATGGAAGCAACCTTGCCTTTGAACATCCACCCCAGCACGGGTAGTCGGGGTGCCAGGAGCAGTTGTGCTTCAGTGCCAATCACCTCTGAGGCAGCTTGGACTCCTTCATAGGCAGCCAAGATCTCTTTCTCTGTTGGAGTGTAGTTAGATTCAGATCCTCTGTAGCTTCAACTCCAAAATCCCAGTGGTCGGCCTCGAGTCTCCCCAGGCACTGTCTGCCAAAGGCTCCAGGACAAACCATGGTTCCCAGCTGCAGAGTAGAGCATGTTCTTCACCTCTGGTCCTGTCCTGACTGGGCCAAGGGCTACTGCATAAGCGATCTCTTGCTTAATCTGGGCAAAGGCTTGTTGCTGCTCAGGGCCTCAGTGGAAGTTATTCTTCTCACGGGTGACCAGGTAGAGAGGGCTCGCAGTCTGACTGTACTTGGGAGTGTGCATTCTCCAAGAACCTCTAGCACCTAGGAAAGCTTGCGTTTCCTTCTTGCTGGTTGGTGGAGATATCGTGGTGATCTTGTTGATGACTTCAGTTGGAATCTGACGCTGTCCATCTTGCCAATTTACTCCCAGGAACTGAATCTCATGGGCAGGTCCCTCAACTTTGCTCTTCTTGATGGCGAAGCCAGCTTCCAGCAGAATCTGGATGATCCTCTCTCCTTTCTCAAATACTTCAATTGCCGTGTTCCCTCACACAATGATGTCATCGATGTACTGTAGGTGTTCTGGAGCTTCACCCTTTTCCAGTGCAGCCTGGATCAGTCCATGGCAGATGGTGGGGCTGTGCTTCCACCCCTGGGGTAGTCAGTTCCAGGTGTACTGCACACCTCTCCACGTGAAAGCAAACTGAGGCCTGCATTCTGCTGCCAGAGGAACGGAGAAAAACGCATTGGCAATGTCAATAGTGGTGTACCACTTTGCTGCTTTGGACTTGAGCTCGTACTGGAGTTCCAGCATGTCCAGCACAGCAGTGCTCAGTGGTGGAGTCACTTCCTTCAAGGCGCGGTAGTCAATCTCCATTCTCTGTCAGACTTGCACACTGGCCAGGTGGGACTGTTGAAGAGTGAGTGGGTTTTGCTGACCACCCCTTGGCTCTCCAGCTCACGAATCATTTTGTGGATGGGGATCACAGCATCTCGATTAGTTCTGTATTGTTGGCAGTGCACCGTTATGGTGGCAATTGGCACTCGTTGCTCTTCCACCTTCAGGAGTCCTACTGCAGATGGGTTTTCTGATAGTCCGGGCAAAGTGTTCAACTGCTTAATGTTCTCTGCCTCTTACAGCAGCTATGCCGAAAGCTCATCTGAGTCCCTTTGAGTCTTTGTAATAGCCATTCCAGAGGAAGTCTATGCCCAGAATACACGGGGCCTCTGGGCCAGTCACAATAGGATGTTTCCTCCACTCTTTCCCAGTCAAGCTCACCTCAGTTTCCAATACGGTCAGTTGCTGTGATCCCCCCGTCACCCTGACAATGGAAACAGGTTCTGCCTCCGACATGTCCCAATGGTACCAGGGCACACTGCGCACCAGTATCAACTGGTTCTGATGTGCCAGTCCATTGGATCCACACGGTCCAGAAGATCCATTTTTCCCATGCCTCTCCCTGGCTAGAGGCAGGGACCGTCTAACCGTGGTTATTATTTCTTTCCTGGGCATACATACTAGCGGTACCTTCAAGGGAATCTGACAGATCATACTCAGCAGCTCGGTCATGAGAGGCTGAGGCTACCTTCACTTTACTGGAATTCCCTCTGTTAGTGTTTCCATCCTTGAGTTGATGGACCCATGCTGCCAGGACAGAAGTAGATTTTCCATCTCACCTTCCCATGTCTTCCCCATGGTCATGCAGAAAGAACCATAGGTCAGCCTGTGGGGTGTACCCTCTCTCTCTCTAGCTGGGGAATGTTTGGCTCTGACTTTGGGGCCTATGACTCACACTGGTGTGATATGGGAACTGTTCCTCCTGACCTCCTCTCTCATCTCCTTCATCTCCTCTTTGAGTTCTTGGACGACAGTAGAGACATGAGCCTGCATCAGGCCATTGACCATACTCTCACAATTTCTAAGCTTGTTGGCAGCAGAACCCAGTGTCTCTCAGTTGGTATCGGCATTAATCATTGCAGTGAAGGTGGTGTATTGAGATGGCCCCAGATTTGCCAGACTCCACAACATTTGCCCTGCGCACCTGACCTTGTCAGGGTCATTATCATGCTGTCCATCCCTCCCAAAGAGTCCCTTCAGTACTGCCACTTCTCTCAACTGTTGGATCCCTTCCTCAAGAGTCTTCCAGTGCATTCTATGGTGGTGCTTCTGCATTCTCTCCCTGTGGAAAACCTCTCCTTAACACTTATTAAAAGCTGCTCCCAGAGGGAAAGGGGCCCTGGCTCCCTTACAAAAATCTGATTCATACCTGAGTCCTGGGTCAAGGGTCCCAGATTCCTTGCCTCACCACCATCCAGTTGCATGCCTGTACCCATAAGGTCCCAGACCTGAAGTAGCCAGGTTGTATAAGCCTCACGTCCCTTCCCGTTGTACAATGTCTTTGTGCAGATTGCGGAGACTTCCGTACGTCAGGGACTCGGTGATGATTGCAACCTCTGGCTCCCCTGTGGGTTGTGAGGGCCCTCCATTCTTATCCTTGTCTGGATGCTCTGCTTTCATCTTAGACCTCCTTGTTTCTACAGGGGCGACTGCTGCTGGCTGTGGCTGCCTTGGCAGTTCAGCTGGAACCTGGGCCGTTGTAACAACTGTGGGTTCCACTACTGCACTATTGGACTCTCCATCTTCAAGGCAGGGGGAGGGCTTCTCACCAGCTGAGGAATTCCTTCAGCCTCTCGTGCATCTCCTTCACCAGGCCCCCCACTCAGTCTGAGTCATTCATATCTGGGGTGGGCTGTGGGGTAGGATCAGGCTCTGGGGCAGCAGCATCCCTAGGCTCTGGTGCTGTGTCAGGTTCTGGGGTAGGTGTCAGGGTGGTCATCCAGGTTAATCTTCCCTTCTCTCTAAATGCTACATAGAACAGGCCTATCAGCAACTCCAGCCACTGTCTGATATCATTAGTATTTAGAGTGGATCTGAACCCTTCAGAAACTGGTGGGGCAGACCCAAAGCGATGGTGAAAGGGTTGGGAGAAAATTTCCCCAGTGTAATTTCCTTACAGTAGGTGCCATTATTAAAGTAACTCCAAAAGCATACAGTTAGTGTGTGATAGCTGAGAACCATGTGCCTGCTTTCCAGAGGAAGTTAAAAATCCATGAATTCCTCACCTTATTCACCCATTAAAAAAACCCAAAAAACCAAACAGATAAAAGCCACAGTAGCCTTGGTTACAGGACCCATGTTTAGATAAGGGCCTACAAATTGGAGAAATACAGCCACGATCATGTGTCCCCCATACCAGGGTAATCTGGACCACATGGTATCATGGTGGTTACCCACCGGGCAGATGCCTAGCGGGGTCGCCGGAGCCGGGATAACTCAGCGGGAGCTCAGGCCTCTGACCGCCAAGGCCTCGCAGGCCCTAGGTCTGCTACAACATGGTGTTGCTTAATGAGGTTTCTATAGCAGCAAACAAAAATTTGATTACTCAAGAACTATTATTCCCTTTTTGTTTCTATGCCCTTGAGTCCTATGTGGGGTGCCAAAATCTGCCTTGGTTTGGAAAGACAGGTGTCTGCTAAAGAAGGCACAAGCCTCCCCTGAAATGGAAAATGCGGAACCCCCTCCCTCCGAATTGCTATAAATTTTAAATTAAGGGGCTCTCAGGCAACAAAATATTGGAGCAGGAATAACAGTTCTTTACTAGGGAAGAAAATAAAAATATAAAATAAACAATGCAGTGGACTAAAACAACACTGACAGAGTCACAACACAACCTGACACCCTGTTGGTCAGGGTGTTGGTAGCAGTCCAGTTGGAATTGTGGCTGCAGTCCTGGAGTGTCAGGTGTGGTTCTGTTGGAGCAGGGATGCTGTAGAAAGGCGTAGTCTTCCTCTGAAGATCCAGTGGAAGAAGAGACAGCTGCTGTTCCTCTGGGAAAATCCAGTGGTGAAAGCCATGCTGGTGTTCCAGAAACTCAAGATTATATCTGGGTAGGAATGCTTGGCTCCTCCCTCTGGGCATAGCATCTCCCAATGGGATGCTGCAGTTCTTATCAGTCATGCAGTGACATTCAGTAGCCTGTTATCAGCAGATGTCTGCCAGGAGAAAGGATTGGGTGTGGAAGAGATAAGAAAAGCTGCCCACTTAACAAAAGGCAAGTGCCATACAGATGGCAAAGAGAATACAATTTGCTTGGCAATCCAGGACGGTCTCTGTTGTGAAACTCAGGGGCCCCAAGGAGTCAAGGGTCCATGGTAACCTTGTGGAGCCCACAGTGTCACAGAGGAGCCTTTGTGACACAGCGAGGGCGCATGGAGCCGAGGGGCCATGGTGACACATCAGGGCTTTGTGGGAGCATGAAGCCATTGTGACATTGCAAGGCCTCATGGAAGCATGGGGGCATTGTGACACTGCAGAACAAGGGGAACATTGTGACACTCCAGTATTAGGTTCTGTTTTGTCGGGCCAGGGTTTTATGAGCCCTTAAAAGGGAACCTAATAACCCAAGGATAGCTTAGCTATTACCTTTGGAGGCAAATAATGAGCAGGATGGCTTCTGCTGCAGTGTTAGAAACAGAAAGGTTTAATAAAAGGAAAAACAATAAACAGAAAATCCGATCCAGGTACAGAGGTCTGATCCTGGTAGAAACACGTTCACAAAAGCCTCGTGGTTCCTTTGTTCTCTCTTTTTCTACCTTATGGCCCAGGCGGGACCTTTTGGCTTCCATCCAATTAGGTGACCCCAAGGTTTTAGTAACATCTCTGGGGCCCTATAAGGTGTCTTTTCACCTGATCATTGGGAGAAACTTCTGTGCTTCCTTCCTTTTTTGGGGGACAAAGGCTAGTTTGCCCCTCTCTCATTGGGAGCATCCCCCTACACTCCTTCACTCCAGGGCCTCATGGAACCAAGGAGACCATTGTGACACTGTGGGGTCCCACAAAACCAAGGGAACATAGAAGAGGTCTGGCTGGCTGGGCCTCCTGGGGACCACCTGACAGGTCCAGGTGACCTTGGCATGTCGAGGGCTGCTTCTCATCTGCCCCTGAAGCACTGGGTATCTCGGCTTTCCTTCCTCTGGAAGAGAACTGTCCTTCTCCTCCAGAGCCCTATGGCCAAAAATGGGATTCATCCTCCACATTTCCTTATATACAAAGATTGTTCCCAGATGAATCTGCCAGGAGTGACAGATCTGGCTGCCTTGGCCACTCATGGTCGGGGCACCTCTCATCTGACTTTGAAACACTGGGACCATGTGCTTTTCTTTCTTATGAGATAAAACCATCCATCTCAACCAGGCACCCATGGCCAAAATTGGGAATCTGCCTCCAGAATTTCCTATATCCAAGGATAGCTCCCAAACAAAAGCTGCTGAGACTGATGACTCTAGCTGGCCTTGGCTTCCTGAGGGCTGGCACTCATCTGCCTCTGAAACACTGGGGCTCTGTCCTGTCTTTCCTAATGAAAAAACTCTTCTTCCCTGTCCAGGTGCCCACAGCCAAAATGGAGATTCCTCCTCCAAAATGCCCTATGGCCAAGGATTTCCCCTAGACAAACAGTGCCAGGAGAGACAGGTCTGGCTCTGTTGGCCCATGGGTGGCCACCTCTCATCTTCTTCCAGAACACTTGGACTTCACAGTTTTCTTTCCTATAGGTAAAAATCATCCATCATGACCAGGTGCCCATGGCCAAAATTTGGATTCCACCTCCAAAATTCAGTACATCCAAGGATTGCTCCCAAGTGGAAGCTGCCAGGACAGACAGGTCAATCTTGGCCTCTTGGGGGCTGCCTCTCACCTGCTTTCCAAACACTGGGGCTCAGTGCTTTTCTTCCAATGGAAAAGAACCGTCCTTCTTCTCCAGGTGTCCATGGTCAAAATTGAGATTCCTCCTCCCAGATTCCATATATCCAAGGATTCCTCCATGACAAAAGCTGCCAGGACAAACAGGTCTGGCTGGCTTGGCCTCCCAGGAGCCATCTATCTCCTCTTCTGTTTTTGAAACACTTGGGCTCTGGGCTTTCCTTCCTATGGAAATGAACTGTCTTTCTTATCTACACAGAAATGGCTGAAATTGGGGTTCCACCACACAAATTCCCTAAATCCAAGGTTCAAGATAGAGGGATTTGGGTGTGCTCTGTCATTCTTCTTTCTTCTCCCTGGCATCCATGTTCAGGATGATATTTACTACATCTAATCAGACCATACTTGTGCAACAGAAAAACAGGAGAAATGTGGAGGATTTTGTGGACAGTTAGCTAGCTGACAAAGGTCACACTGATATAATACCGTGAGTTAAGCAAGAAGGAGACGAGGATAGGAGTCAGCAGTCAGTGTCCAAACCTGGCAAGGGCACTGTGCCCTTGGTGCAACATCAGGATGGGGGAGAGGATCGTTAGTTAGAAATATGAAGAAGAGATGTGAACAGCTGCAACATAGTAGTCACAAGAATGCTAAGGAAGGCGTAGTTAGCTGATAAGTAACTAACCAATAATGAACTCGCCTTTTGCAATATGTATTAGCCTTATTAACCCCGATATAAATGTATGTGCCTATCAATAAAGTTCTGAGATTTTCTGCTCACTCATATTGAGTGCCACATTTCTCCCGCCGATACCACAATGGACAAAGGAGCTTTGTGCTCTGTGCTCTTGTCGTGGTTTTGCAACACGGAAGTGATGTTTTAAGAGAAGCTGCTAGCAGTTTCCTCCATATCTGACAAGAAGGAATCAGTAGTTATCTTTCAGAATGGACAATCTGTTAAACCACTAAGGAAACTGTACACGCCTCTGTGAAGACACATGTTAAAGATGAGAAAGCCTGGGAGGGTCTCTTTCCCTTCTGGCCAGCAAAGAGGTAACAAGGCTGGCCCAGCCCCGTCTCAGCTGGGCTGGGCCCTGCTGCCAGCCCGGGCCCAGCCAGGATCCGCCGGGCCCCAGGAGCAGCCCCGGGCCGGGCCGGCTCGGCCAAGATTCTGCCACCCTTGGGGTTCACCCGCAACCCGCGGGCAGGGGGAGGAGAAGCCATGGGCCCCGGCCGTGCTGCTGCTGTGTTCTGGCCTGGCTGCTGAGATCCTGGCCCTGCCCCAGCGCGGCCCATCCTGACACAGCCCCAGCGCAGCTGCTGCAGAAACCTCCATCGTAAAACAGCTCCGGCTGCAAGGACCCAGCCTGGCTGGGGTCACGGAACCATCTGCAGGCCTCAGGAGAGATATTAACTCTTTCAGTGCTTCCATCCTCCCTCGAGTGAGAGAAAAGGACAACGGGCAGGCACATAGAGGAGCAACATGAAGACACTGAGGTCAGTGAAGGGGAAGTTGAGTCCCAGATGAGAGGATGAGAGGATAATGTGATACCTGATCTTAAGGCTGAAACTCTTGTAAAGCTATGGAGAAGGATGTAATTGATACATCAGACTCTCTCTTCCCCTATAGTACATTGAAAAGTATGGGGAGATGGCTTGATCAGTAAAGGCTTCTTTGGCAGCAACTCTCTGGTCACAGAGAGAAACACATCTTTCCCAGGCATTGTTTTGGGAAAGCCTGTGAGAATATCAGAAAAAAGAATGAGAAACAATTCTTAGCTTAATGTGCTGCACCTGCTTTTTGAACATGTGGAATGTGTTATGGAGATTTTTTTACCAAAGTGTGGTTTCTTAATTAGCCAAGGGTTATGGTGTTTGGATTGGAGGACCACTAAGGTCCAGCTGTAGTGAACTAGGATAAAAAAGTATGGGTTTCTTAATGAAGATTATTGATCAGCCTTCTGTGAATCATGGACTCAATGTCTGTTATTACCCAGCCTGGGGCCCTTGATGTCACAGGCCTCCATGCTAAAATAAGGAAATGTTGAAGTAGCTGTGATCCCATGAGAAGTTTGAACAGAGAAAGAGAGCAGAGTGATGAGACCCTGTGCCCTCAGGGAGAGAAAAAGATCTCTGTTCTCAGAGATGAAGATGATTTCAGAAATACATGAAGAGAACACTTGCTCATCTGTAAACTAATACCCCATAAGCTGACATGACCCGTAAACACAGCTGTGGAAAAAGATGTGAAAAAATGGGAGGGATTTCACGATTGCAGATTTTTCTGGGCAGCTGCTATTTGTGGGAATTGAGAGCCATGAGAGAACTGTTCTCTTATGGAGAAGTCTCCATAGCATGAAAGAGAGACTCCTTTCCCTAAATGAACTGAAGAAAGACGATTCTACCAGTGGTAAACTGACTGAAAATTTCAGGTTTTTACTCTTTACATTGTCAGTAAGAAAGAAAAGGTTGTAGTGAGAGGAAAATTATTCTGAAAGTTTTGTTATGATACATATTACTCCTTCTTTTAGTTACTATTAATAATCTTTTCTTTATACACTTTTAAAGTTTTGAGCCTACTTTGCCTTTTTCCTAAAAGTATCTCACAGCAGGAAATGAGTAAGAATATTCTAGTGAGTGCACTGGTAATTAGCTAACACTGAACCCCCTACACTAATTGATGCATTGGCCAAGAAATCTCAAAGCGGTGAACCAAAACCACTACAGAAAACTTCCTGATGAACTGCATGAGAGCAGGGGGAAATCAAGGCAGAGCCATGGTTTGTCAGGACTTGCTTAATCCTAATGAGCCCCATGGCATATTTGGAACGGGACCCTGGAACCTCAGGGCCTGAGAGGAGATTGCACAAACCTTTCCAGGAGTCAAAGTCAGAAAAAACCCCCAAAGTGTGTCAAGGCATGAATGGGTCCCACAAAGGTCCATCCCCAACACAGGCTCCTCATGGACTCCTTGGAGGAGAGAACTGGAGGGTAGGATGGCACAAAAACCTCTCAGAGACTCAGTCTGAGGAAAGGAAAATCCAAAGTACTTTAAAAACCTTGAGTATCTGAAAGCATTAATGAGCCTCACTGAGTGTCAGTACAAAGCTCTCAAGGGACATGTTAAAGCAGATAACTGGAGCCATGATTGCACAAGCCTCTCACAGAGTCTGTATCAAAAGGGAAATACCAAGTACCTTCAAAGAACTGAAGTACCTTGAAGCATTAATGAGCTCCACTAAGTGTTGTTACTGACAAAGCCTCTCCAGGGACTAATTACAGCAGAACAGACCCTGTGAGTACAACTGTGAGTATTTCAGGGGCAGGGGAGGTGAAATACTCATAAAGCTCTGACATGCTGAGGGGTTCTGATCAGTCATAGAATATTTCCAATACAAGCACGCTGATAAAAATTAATTAATTTCCTAAGACTTTGTATTCAGCTTCCTAATATTGGAGAATGGCAAGGAAAAGGTATAAATATTAAAGGTTGATTCTGAATTAATAATGAGGAGTTTTGGCAAGAGCCTGAGACATCCAAACTGTTGCTTTTAGTGATCAATAGGTTCACAGGAGATCCGTAATGTGCTTTCAGCCATTCTGCCCATGGACAGCACCAGCATCGCCTTTGCTGGACCCATCAGGCTCAGTTTGAGCTGTCCTTTCTCCAAGCTGCAAACAGAACCCGCCCCCAGCCAGTGCCCTGCAAACAGGCAGGGTTCTGTAGGGCCAAGGAGTGTGCACAGAGATTTGGGGTCTGTGAGTGCTTGTACAGAGAGATCAGGCACAGGGAAACACCTGCAGCAGGAAAATCTGCAGGAAGCAGAGGAAATATCAGGCAATGAGAGAAAACAAAACCCAGAAATGTGGCAGGGGGAGTTTAGAGATGTCCAGAGGATCCCCTCCAGTGCAGCCCCTCCCTCTGAACAAGCCCCCTCCCTCCTGTCCCCCAGCCAAGCCTCTGCCCTCAGGGCCGGGGCTCCAAGGCGTGAAGCCCCTCCTGTGCAGGCAGAGCTGCAGCAGAGCCGTGGGGCAGCTCTGCAGCCCCGGGCCCAGTTCCCTCTGCAGAGCACAGGGCTGAGAGCAGCTGCCCGGGCCTGGGGGCTCTGGGAGGGGGCACAGCTGGCTCAGGGTGACACTGTCCCAAGTGCCCAGCTCTGGGCAATGCTGTCAGTGCAGCCAGGGAAGGAGCTGCATCTCCCTTCATCCACTGCCAGCATAAGGACACTTGGAAGTGTCCCTGAGATTCAGTCCAAGCTGGGAGCTTCAATCCAGCATGCAAACGTGTCGTAGAGCATCTCTGAGTTATAAGATTGATGGGGAAAGGCAGAGGTGTTCTGAAACTTAAAATGCTGTTGGGTTGGTGAAATGAGCAACGTGAGTCCTTGACTACAAATGTGGAGCTGGGCTGTGGTGGATTCATCTGCTCTCAGCAGTAAATCTGCGGCTTTTTTAGGGAAAACATGGGAAGCAGATACCTCTCCACCTGAGAAAAGTTAAAGCCCAGAGAAACTGAACAGGTTGGAATGACAGACCATCTCCCCTCCATCTCCATTCATCACTTTACCTCTCAGAACTTGCTCTGTTCCCCCTGAGGGCAGCAGAAATGCTCAGGGTTTCTGATATACAAGAACACCTGGACAGATATGGGGGACTTAAAGAGAAAATTCCAGAACGCTTGAATAAAAAAGAGTGTCTGTGTGTTCCAGGGGAGGGGGTATGGGAAATGCCTTTGATTTTGGTTACAGGTATCTCCTCTAACTCTTCACTGTCCTTTTCTCTACAGCAGTACCCAAAGCTCAGCCTCAGCAAATGTCCACCAGCAGCTCCATCAGCCACTTCCTCCTGCTGGCATTGGCAGACACGCGGCAGCTGCAGCTCCTGCACTTCTGCCTCTTGCTGGGCATCTCCCTGGCTGCCCTCCTGGGCAACGGCCTCATCATCAGCGCCGTAGCCTGCGGCCACCACCTGCACACGCCCATGTTCTTCTTCCTGCTCAACCTGGCCCTCAGCGACCTGGGCTCCATCTGCACCACTGTCCCCAAAGCCATGCACAATTCCCTCTGGGACACCATGACAATCTCTTACAAAGGATGTGCTGCACAGCTCTTTTTTTTGTATTTCTTCTTGTCAGCAGAGTATTTCCTCCTGACAATCATGTGCTACGACCGCTACGTGTCCATCTGCAAACCCCTGCACTATGGGACCCTCCTGGGCAGCAGAGCTTGTGCCCACATGGCAGCAGCTGCCTGGGCCAGTGGCTTTTTCTATTCACTGCTGCACACAACCAATACATTTTCCCTGCCCCTGTGCCATGGCAATGCCCTGGGCCAGTTCTTCTGTGAAATCCCCCCCCTCCTCAAGCTCTCCTGCTCCAAATCCTGCCTCAGGGAAGTTGGGCTCATTGCAGTTAGTGTCTGTTTGCTATTTGGCTGTTTTGTGTTCATTGTTTTCTCCTATGTGCAGATCTTCAGGGCCGTGCTGAGGATCCCCTCTGAGCAGGGACGGCACAAAGCCTTTTCCACCTGCCTCCCTCACCTGGCTGTCATCTCTCTGTTTCTCAGCACTGCCACATTTGCTCACCTGAAGCCTCCCTCCATCTCCTCCCCGCCCTTGGATCTGGTGGTGTCAGTTCTGTACTCGGTGGTGCCTCCAGCCCTGAACCCCCTCATCTACAGCCTGAGGAACCAGGAGCTCAAGGATGCCCTGAGAAAAATAATGACTCTTTCTTTTCAGAAGCAATAAACTCTCTTTTTTCTTCTCAGAACCATGTGAATGTAACTCTTTACAATCTTGGCCTTTTTTTTCCTGTTTGTCCGTTTTGTCATTGGGACCCTTTTCTGGTGTCATAATGTCTTTTATAAATTACTAGAATACTACTCTTAGCATTTTTACATGCACGTCTGCTTTTCTTTTGCAACACAAAGACTTTGAGGAGGCTTGTTCCCTCTGCATTTGAATAAAAGCCAGTGTCTACCCTGACTTGTGTGACCAACGCATTGCCTGAGCCCTTCTCTGGCTCTGCAGGAGCAGTGCCTGTCAGCAGAGGTGGAGGGAAGGGGCTCCCAGCACAGCAGCACGGCCAGGGACAATGGCCCTGCCTCTTTCCACATCTGCTCCTCCCAGCTCCACACTCCCCTTCCCAGCCCTGCTGTGGGTGCGAGGCCGGAGTGCTCTGGCAGCTTGGTCACTGTCCTGCTGCGTGTCCGTGCTGTGCCCTCAGGCAGGGACAGGCCATGGGCACTGCTGGGACACAGCTGGGCTCCAGCACAGCAGCTCCACCAGCAAAGGGCATCTCCTGAGCGCAGGGCAGGAAGGCTTTGCTCCCCTCCAGAGTCACTCTCAGGACTCTCAAGAGACTCTTTGTGTTCCTTGTTCTCCCAGGGCTCAGTGGGATGAGATCAGGGTCTCACTGGGGCCTTCAGGGGACTAAGGTCTGGGTCAGGTTTTGCTTGTTGGTGGCCAGTGCCCATCAGAGGCTGAATGGTCTGTGCTGAACCTTCCTGGGGCTCTGCAGCTTGTGCCAGGGCTGATGGCAGGGGAAGGTTTGTCTGGAGGGCCTTGGGAGCTGCCAGGAGAACACAGGGGACCTGCAGGGACAGGGTGTGCCAGGGACCAGCAGGGAGTGGAGCCCACTGGGCACAGGCCTGGCCAGGCTGGGGTGACCCCGAGATCAAGGACTGAATGTCTGCTGTGAGCCAGGAGAGCTCTGCAGCCCAGGGACACAGCAGGCCCAGGGAAAGGAGTCTGGGCACTGTCTGGTCTGACCCTCAGGGAATTCCCTCAGGAGGATCCAGGGCAGCCCCAAGCCCCTCTGGCAGCCCTGGCACAAGGCAGGCACCTCTGAGCCCCCTCCATGTGTTCCCAGTGCCTCCACAGCCTCACTGTAGAGAATTTCTTCCTAGAAAATTGCAAAGAGGATAAAAATGCTTCTGTAAATTCATCAGCAACAAAAGGAGGGCTAAGGAGAATCTCTGTCTTTTCCTGGATGTAGGGGGAAACACAGAACAAAGAATGAGGAAAACACTGTTGAACTTAATGCATACTTCCCTGGGTAAAAACTGTCAGGATGGCCAGGCCCAGGTAGGGGTGGAATTCATGGAATTAAATCCAGCTGGTGCCTGGTCACAAGTGGTGTTCCCCTGGGCTCAGCACTGGGACCAGTTGTGTTTCTCATCTTTGCCGACAATGGGAAGGAGAGGATCAAGGGCACCTCAGGCAGTTTACAGACGATGCCAAGCTGGGTGGGAGTGTTGATCTGCCAGAGGGCAGGAAGTCTCTGCAGAGGGATCTGGACAGGCTGGATCATGGGCTGAGGCCACTTGCATGAGGTTCAGCAAGGTGAAGTGCCCCGTCCTGCACTTGGGCCACAGCACCCCCATGGATGGCTACAGGCTGGGGGCAGAGGGGCTGGGAAGCCGCCCAGCAGAAGAGCACCTGGGGGTGCTGGTTGGCAATGGCTGAACGTGAGCCAGTGTGTGCCCAGGTGGCCACGAATGCCAATAGCATCCCGTCCTGGGATAGGCTTTAGGGGTGGCCTTGGCAGTGTCAGCGGTCTCAGATTATTGGAAAGACTCTATGATCTTAAAGGTCTTTTCCAATGGAAACCATTCTACAATTCTAAACCTCCATTCGTGCTTTTGAAGGATGCAGTCGCAAATAGACCCACATTTGTGTTTTTAAGGAATTTAGCATTGACCTCTCCTTGAAAGTAATAGGAATCAGACTTTAAATGTTCTCAAAAGACTTTATTCCTTGATCTTAAGCTGTGTGTTTGAATTGAGGTGCTTTTGTAGAGGAAGGTTGGACCATGGGATAAATGCAGGCAATTTAGCTGCAATGGCATTTGTTTCACCTGCTTTTCTGCTTCCTTTTCCCATGGGTGGCAGATTTGGGAGTATTTTCTTGTGCTTTGACTTCTGGCTCAGACTTGCTCATGGATGCGTTGTAAAATCTTATCTACCCCTTAGTGAAAAATGCTTGCAAACTGGTGGGAGTTGCTAGAGACAAGAATTACAAACCAGTCCCCAGTATGATTAGCCCAGTGTCCCTGCTTAAATCAGGTATGCTTGTATTAAAAAGGAGCAAACTATTCTTACTCTCCTGCCCACTCCACTTTTAAAAAAGTTTTTTGTAGCTCTTGGGCAAGTCCTGTGTGCCATTCCAACTAGTTTATCAAATGTGTGAAGTGATGTTGCTGCTGTAGCAGCAGCCTGAGTTGAGTGGGAGCAACTCCAAAGCACTGGGTTCTGCAGCAGTGGGCATGGTGGGAGACCTGCCTCTGCTGCCATGGCCATCCAGCCATGGGGAGAGCAGCTGCTGGGGCTTCCCCCTTCTGCCAACAGCAGTCTGCCTCCAACATGTGGACTGTATGGCCATGATTTTGCCAGAAAGAGGGAAATGCATCATTTGAATGTATTTTGGTGTTGTCTGACATCACCTGGCTGGAGCGGTTTGGTGGGCAGGATGCCCTGTGGGCAGGGCCATGGCAGGGATCAGTGGCTGGCACTGGCAGTGTTATTTTCCCAGGCAGGTTCCTGCTACAGCTGTGGGGGAAGGCAGCAGCAGCTGTATCAGCCCAGTGAGCAGCAGCACATGGAGGAGACCCTCACCTGCAAAGAGCCCCTTACCCCCTTTGCTCCCCCCATGGCAGTGCAAATGATTTCACCGCAGGTGAAGGGCTGTAGCAGCCTGGAGACTCCTTCAGCCAGCTGCAATCAACTCCTTCAACTTGCTGCAATCTTGTTCCTGCAGGTGTGCCTGGAGGATGTTGGCCTGGAGAGGTGGTGCCAATGCCCAGGAATGCTGCTCGGCTCAGGGGGCAGGGTGTGTACAAAAGCTGCATTCAAAGCGCTGATCGCCAGATCCCGGAGCCGCTGGCAAGTGCAGCAGCTCTTCTTCATTCCTTGCAGGAGAGAGCCCAGCCTTGGAGCCTGGCTCTGGGGACAGGGAAACGCTCTGAGTATAGGTTTGAATTTTCAGGGACAGTCCAAAGGAGAATTGCTTTGAGGCAGGTGTTGTAATGTTGGGTTTGGGTGTGTCTGCAGGAAAGAAAGCAGGAATAAACCCCTTGCACAACAAAGGAGAACTTTGCATGGCCAGTTTACACCCTACAGATATACTGATCATATTGGGCTACGGAACACTGGGGGCATCTAATGCAAAGTGCAAAGGTTCTTTGAATAGATAGGAGAGATGAGACTTGAAGAAATAATTTTGCAGATGCAGAAAAAGGGATCAGACCCACGTGTCCCATGGGTCAGGCTTAGTTCTGCCAAATCAAGGATGATTAGTTTTATCTGCTCTGTTGGAGAATATTTTAGAATGACCTGCCAAGTGCTATTTCCCTTAAGAAAATGTTGAATTGTCAGGAACTGCCAGGATCAGAAATGTTTTGAGGAAGATCATGTTTATCTTGGGTTTGGGTGTCTCTGCAATAAAGCAAGCCGGAAATAAACCCCTGGAACAATGAAGCAGAGCAAAAGTGGAATGTTTGGATGGTCAATTTGTTCCCTAAAGCTATCGGCCAGCTGAATTCTGGGGTCATCTAGTGGGGAGTGCAAAGCTGCTTTTATTTCCACCACGTGGTGCCATTCTTTGTGTCCCAGCACTTTGTTTGATATGAAGAGAAATTAACCAATTCCCACACCAACCAGCTGCAACCCAGAACTGAGTGGGAATTACAGAAATAAAGGACTTGGAAAGTAACTTTGGAGAGGGTTTCCTTCCTAGACAGCGTGAAACCCTCAGGCCTGGCCAGGCTGGGCTTAAGGCTGGCTGCCCTTGGGAAGGGAAGGGGATGGAGTTGGGGTGGGGTTTTGCAGCCATGGAAATGAGAGAGCCACGGGGCTAGTGCATCACAAAGGGGCAGCCCCATGGGCTATTGTGCCACAAAGGGGCAGCCCCATGGGCTATTGTGCCACAAAGGGGCAGCCCCATGGGCTATTGTGCCACAAAGGGGCAGCCCCACGCTGGGGCTGTGAAGGCTGTGAAGGTTGTGGCTGGCACGGCCGCAGCGGCAGCAGACGCGTCTGGCTCTGCCTCTCTGTGCCGAGCGCTGGCGATCGGAGTCACCCGGCCTTGTTCTGAGGCTGGGCACCAAGCTCCTGTCGCTGGCTACACTGAGAGTGTTCCCAGATTCAAACCCAGATCCTTCTGCCAGGCAGAAGAACGGGTTGGAAGATGGACTTTACTGGAAAAGGAAAAACCTCTGAAGGAAAAGGTGAGGATAGGAAGGAGCTGAAAGGCTGAAGACAAATGGAAAACAAATCCCACCATACTTCAGGGAAAACTGGTCCATGGTGGTCAGTGCTGGCTCTGTGTCAGAGTAGGTGACTGACAGCTACAGATGGTCCTGCAGGGTTGCCCATGGCATCACAACATTCTATCATTAGTTTACTCTGCTTTCTCCTTTTTGACAGCAGCCAAATCACTCATACTGTCAGCCAGGACAGGGACTGTGGCCACAGCTGCCCACAAATTGGACATGGCCATGAGATGTTTGTCCTGTTGCTTTCTTTACCATCAATGTTTGGTCTCAGTACAGATGAATTTCCCGTTCTTCCTCTGCTTGCTGATGGGGTCCAACCCAGGGGATGGTATTATGGTGGTACAGAAACACCAATAAGGCCTGCCTGCTTGCTGAGAGGTCTTTGTGCAGAACTAGCAGTCACAGCTGTGTGGCTCTTTCCTAGGGATTCCCACAAGGCCAGCCTCAAGAAGGAATTTTTTTTCCCTTCTTATCAATGGAGCCTTCCACCTTTCCCTTCACACTTGCTAACTCAGTACTGTTGAGAGGAATGTAACACAGACTAGTTTCATGAAAAAGAAAACCGAAGAAATTTTCCCAATAATGAAAAATTATTCCCATTGAGTGCCATACCTATTAGATGTGTTGATGATAAAAGTGGGCATTCAGTTGTGGCCTCTGTTACATTTTCCTCTCCACTTTGCAGGCCTGACTGGCTACCCTCTTGCCAAGAGGTTTTCCCTGGCAAATCCCTCTATGCTCCTTCCCTCCAAGCCATTGCCTCCCATCTGGAAGAATTCTCCTTCTACCACACCAAGTCAGATATGCAGTGGAGAGCAGGAGAATGGGAAAAATGGCAGTGGCTGTGATGAGCACAGGGCAAAAATACAGGAGCTGAGTTCAGAGGGAAAAGGCCATAAGGTAAGGAGACCAAGCTAATCCTGTGATAAATTTTCAGTTTCTGTGCTGTAGGTAGAACTCTGAGATGTTTTCGCTGACAGGAAGTGACCTTTTCACTGAAGTTTGAACAGGTCCTGATTTGGCTCCTTAGCTGGGCCAGAAATGATGGGATATCAAGGAAAGGTGCCTGTGCACCCGCTGCCTCCACCCCCCTTCCTGGCCATGGTATGGTGGCTCTGGAGGAACTTGGGCAGGCAGATAATTTCCAGAGAGCAGCAGGGCAAGGAGCTGTGCTGGACTTCCTAAATGCCAGTGAGCCTGAGATGATGGATGTGTGGGAGCTGGAGAGCAGCGAGCATGCTGAGAGCTCAGCAGCACCTGGGCTCAAAGGCTGCTGGGAAGTGTAGGAGGGAAGGGCAGCAGCAGAAGAGAGGGTCTTCAGAAAAGCAGGTTTGACCTCCTGCAGAATGTCTTTGTGGGGATGTGCTGGAGATCAACAGTGGCTGTTGGGTGCCTTAGGGACAGGGAAAGAATAGTGATCTAAACACACTCCAATACCATCCAAAAGGCCAGTGGAGGCAGTGGCACCCCAGGATATCTTGATGTCAAACTTGTGGATGCCAGCTGGGAATGTAGCCACACTTGCAGAGAAGTCACCACAAGGGAAGGGGTGGCAAATCTGGGGCATGGTCTCTCCCTCACCACCTCCCTTTCTATTCCCCATCCTTGGCTAACCGCACCATCAGTTTGACTATTCCTGCCAGGTCCCAGTTGAGGGCATATCGAAATGTCTTGAGGCATGAAGGGGGGCAAGGCTGGATGCTTGATCTGAGCCCTGTGTTCTGCACTTTCCAGGCTGCCTTGCTGTATTCCATTGAAGGGGATATGAAGAAGGGGTCATTGGGACTGCCTTTGATCCCCCCTATACGCAAGGCAGGAAGTCCTCCTGTGGGCAGTGCTGCGGGGTCCCTGCCAAGCTCCCCCCAGCTGGATTTTCAGGAGTCCCGGGAGATGAGGTAAGCCAAGGTGTCTGCTGCTCCAGTGTGCTGTTCACCTCACTCCTTCTGTCTCATGTGTGATTATTTTGTATCGTCAGCTGTCCCCAGTATTTAGGCAAACATCTGTGTTTTCACAATTTTGCACACCTATAATGACACAGCACAATGTCAAACCCAAGGGCGTTTGATCTGATCCTTCTCCTTGAAAAAACAAGGAAGTGTAATATTCTCAGGAGACAGCAGTGCTCTGACCACATGTAAAACGAGGCTGTCACCAAGGTAAGGCATAAGCAGGCAAAGTCAGTACAAAAGCAGCAGTACAAAAGCAGCAGTACAAAAGCAGCTGCCCTCCATCAGCTGCCCTCCATACAGACTCGTGTCTCAGCTCAGCAGCTCTTGCTGGTTCAGAGAGGCTCCTTGGCACCAAAAGGAGAGGCAGCAGAATAGAATAGGTTCAGTTCTTCCAAGTCTTTCTGGCCATGTCCCTCGTCACTGTTTCCCTCCAAGCCATTGCCTCCCATCCGGAAGAGCTCTCCTTCTCCTAACACAAATGAAATGTACAGGATGGAGAAAGAGAACAAGAAAAATGGCACTGGCTGTGATGATGGGAGTAGAAAAAACCAGGAGCTGAGTTCAGAAGGAAAAGGTTGTAAGGTAAGGGTACCAAGCTAAGACCTGTGCAGAAGATTTCCAGTTGATTTGCTCTAGGCTGAGCTTGGAGACCTTTTCTTGTGGTGTGAGCCCAGGGAAGCAGCTGAGTCGAGGAAGAGCTCAGCTGGACACTGCACTTCAGGCTGTCATTGGGTGTGTAGTGGAGACTTCACATCCTCAGTGTGGATCAATAGCAGGAGAGGTCTTTGAATGGTGTCTGGGCTCTGTTGGGGTTCCTCCTCTGTCTTATGGCTGAGAAAACATCAACAAGCAGTCAGAGCAGCTAAAGCTGTCTAATATGGAAAAGCTATCCTTCTAGGTTTAGTAAACTATGGGTATCTGTGAACCATCTCTATGTCTTGGTGATGTTTTCTGACAGCTCTGTCTGGTTTGGAAGCAAAAAGGTGTTTGTTGGAGCAGGCAGTCCTGCAAAGTCAGTTCCAGGTTGTCTCAGCTTTAGAGGTGGTGAGAGCCACATCCTCTGCTGCTATTTCTAGACTTATCAGCTTCTGGGCAGCTGTGTGCTCTGGCATGGCTTTGTCCAGAGGGAAGGGATGGGAGGTGGCCATGGGGAGAGCAGCCCCGAGCCCAGGCACACGATTGCCTTTGCAGCAGGGCCAGGACCTGCACTTGTTCTGGGTTTGCTGTGGGGTGCAGGAGGAGGCAGATGAACAACAGCTTTGGTAAACAAAATGCCCAATCCAAGGCTTGGGTACTTGAGTTCAGCCTGGCTGAGAAAGGGCCCAATGTATCCCTGACAGGACCTGACCCCCTCACTGAAGTTTGAACAGGTCCTGAGTTGGCTCCTTAGCTGGGCCAGAAATGATGGGATACCAAGCATGGGTGTGCATCTGCCTCTGCTGCCTCCACCCCGCTTCCTGGCCATGGCATGGGGGCTCTGGAGGAACTTGGGCAGGCAGATAATTTCCAGAGAGCAGCAGGGCAAGGAGCTGTGCTGAACTTCCTAAATGCCAGTGAGCCTGAGGTGATGGATGTGTGGGAGCTGGAGAGCAGCGAGCATCCCGAGAGCTCGGCAGCAGCATCTGGGCTCAAAGGCTGCTGGGGAAGTGTAGGAGGGAAGGGCAGCAGCAGAAGAAATGAGGGGCTTGAGAAAAGCAGGTTTGACCTCCTGCAGAATGTCTTTGTGGGGATGTGCTGGAGATCAACAGTGGCTGTTGGTGCCTAAGGGGCAGGGAGAGAATAGTGATCTAAACACATTCCCATGCCATCCAAAAGGCCAGTGGAGGCAGTGGCACCCCAGGATATTTTGATGTCAAACTCGTGGAGGCCAGCTGGGTATATAGCCACACTTGCAGAGAAACGAGCATGAAGGGAGAGAGGGAAAATCTGGGACATGATCTCTCCCTCACCACTTCCCTTTCCTTGGTCAACTTTCCCTGTCCTAGGCCAAGCTGCTCCATAGGTTTGGCTTTTCCTGCCAGGTCCAAATCAATTGCACGGCTAGATGTCGTGAGGCATGAAGAGGGGCAAGGCTGGATGCTTGATCTGAGCCATGTGTTCTGCTCTTTCCAGGCTGCCTTGCTGCATTCCATTGAAGGGGATATGAAGAAGGGGTCATTGGGACTGCCTTTGATCCCCCCTATACGCAAGGCAGGAAGTCCTCCTGTGGGCAGTGCTGCGGGGTCCCTGCCAAGCTCTCCCCAGCTGGATTCCCAGGATTCCAGGGAGATGAGGTAAGCCAAGGTGTCTGCTGCTCCAGTGTGCTGTTCACCTCATTCCTCCTGTCTCATGTGTTTATTTTGCACAGTCAGGTGTCCCGGGTATGTATGCAAGCATCTGTGTATTCACCATTTTGCCCATCTATGATGATTCAGAACAATGTCAATCCCAACACCAATGCCCCAAGAGCAGGGGCTGTGGTGGGGAAGAAGAGGAAGGGCTTAAAAACTCCTCAAGATGCTGGACTTGGATATTGATTCCCTCTGCAATAGTTATGGTGTCATTTGAGAGTTGTACTGCATGGGTCTGGATCCTGAAGATCCTTGAATGCTGTGATCCTTGACTGTCAACTTCTGCAAGCAGGAGAATATGTTTGGGCAAATACTGGCTACTGGAGAGGTGTCTGCAACTTCAGGTGCTGCTCCTCTAATCATCAGGTGTAAATTCAAGGTGCCTGGGCCTCCACTGTGAAATGAGATCCCAGAGAAATTTTGGGATATAGATGTATAATCCAGTCGATGTTTAATATTTTGATCTGGGCTTAAGATCAAACAGGGCAAATTGCTTGAGAAGAGGCATAGGACTCTACCTGATGGAAAGATATGGGGTTGGATATGTATGAGAAAATGAAGCTGTCAGGCTTATCCAAGTGATAACAATAAAGAAGGAGTCACAGAAGTATCTTTCCAATTGAAAATCTTCTGCAGGGCTTTGAAAGTGTGATCTGAATATCCTTCCCCAAGAACTGAGTTGGAAAAAGCCTCTTTGTTCTGGAAAGAGCCAGGAATTGTAATGTAATTCTCAGGAGACAGCAGTGCTCTGACCACATGTAGAACAAGGCTGAAAACCAGGGTAAGGCATAAGCAGGCAAAGTCAAGCTTTGGCAGCAGTACAAAAGCTCGTGTCTCAGCTCAGCAGCTCTTGCTGGTTCAGAGAGGCTCCTTGGCACCAAAAGGAGAGGCAGCAGAATTGGGGAGTTCTGATGCAAGTTGAAGAATGACTGCTGTGTTTCAGCCAGAGCTTGGCCAGCTCTGTGTGAGTCCAGAAACAGAAAGCCTAAGGACAATTAATCAGCTTTGCATCTTGTTGGGTTTATGTGTTGCATTTCCCCCTTCATCACAGTGACCATGCAAATAATTTTGCCTCCTTTCATGGTACGCCCTTTCCCTCCCTTCTCTTTCTACCTCCTCATATGATCCTGCACATGCCTTTAATCTCCCTGAAGCCTTTCTAGTATCACACTTAGTTGGGAAAAAGAAGTCATTTAGCATGAAAAGAGAAATGTTACCACTCCTTTCTCCTGCTTTTGAAGGAGAATCCCTTTCCTTGGGGCAGTTTCTGAGCTGAACCCTTTGAGATCTGTAGGAGATTCATGGGCATTGCCTAGTTTTGCACTGGCAGAAATAGGGAAAGCTCCTATGACAGAAGTTCCTTTTGAATTTTCCAGTGAGGGAGAAGGAGGCTTCCAAGTGGATGCAGTTTAGGCAGGGTCTGAGTTTGTCATCCTCTGACAGCACAAGCCCAAAGCCACCTATGGCAGGTTGACAATGACAAATCTCTTCCCCGGCTGTCTCTGCCTGTGTCAGTGTTGCAGGCTGAGGCTGGGGAGAAGATGCCTTCTGCCTTGTCCTCCCTCCCTGCCTTGCCTGATCCCTGACAAGTGGAATTGTGCCAGACAAAATGCAGTCTCTGGTGCATCTGGGTCAGCCAATGCTTTCAAGTTGAAAGCCTCATTGACACTGTTGTTGTTCCTTTGCCATCTCTGGGCGTGTCATGCTAGGAGAGATGAGACTTGAAGAAATAATTCTGCTGATGCAGAAAAAGGGATCAGATCCCCTGGTCCATTTGGGGATCAGGGTTAGTTCTGCCAAATCCTGGGCATGGCCCCTTTGGAATTACTCTTTAATTCCTGATATGCAGCTGGAGTGCTAAATGCAGCTCAGGAGTAGTACTGCTCAGTAAGTTAGGTGACATTTTTGTTGGATCAGTTCTGGACTAGAAATTACCTGTCTTCTTAAACCCTGCCTGTTTCACTTTTATTAATGACCCCAGCATTCTACAGGGTGAAAGAATCCAGTTTGAAGACACTCATCCTGCTTGGATGCCATATGATTTTATCCTCCATGAAGCCATGTAAAGAATTAGTTCTTTTGATTCTAACAGCTCTGTTGGAGAGTATTTTAGAATGACCTGCCCTCTGCTATTGCCATTAGGAAAATTTTGAATTGACCATATTCGCCAAGATCAGAAATGTTTTGAGGCAGGTCATGTTTATGTTGGGTTTGGGTGTCTCTGCTGAAAAAAAAAAGCAGGGAAGCACCCCCAGGAAGAGGTAAGTAGAGCAAAAGCGGAATTTTTGAATGACAACTTTGTTTCCTACAAATACAGGCTCGCCTGTATACTGGGCACATCTAATGGAGACAGCAAAGCTTCTTCTGCATCTAACACGTGGTGCCATTGTTTGTGTCCCGGCACTTCCTCTGTTTTAAAGAGTAATATAAAAATCCCAAAAGTGCAAAACCTGACCTCAAATTGAGTGGGACCTACAGAAACAAAGGCCTTGAAAACTACTTTTGAAAACAATTACTTCCTAGAGAGCGTCCAATTCTAGAGAGCACTGTGAATTTCCAACTGTTTGGAAGGAAAAGGCTGCTGTAGTAGTGGGGAGGCAAGAGGCAACACATAAAATAGTAGAAACCTTCTCTCCTGGCTTGCCAGCTCCATATTTCCCCTGAGCTGCCTCAAGTGTCTGCCTGTAGGACCACGTTTCCCTGTGCAGCTGCTTAGAAGTTTCCATAAAATGTGTCCCATGAAATATGGAACTTCAGATGCTTTAGGTTTGTATTATGGCCTCTGTTACCTTTTGTGTGTCCATTTTGCTGACCTGACTGACTGCAGTGGTTCCAAGGAAGTTACCCTGGGATCAGGAGTTTCCCTGCCAACTTCCCAAATGCTTTTACCTTCCAAGGTGTTGCCATCCACCCAGAATTCCCTACCTTCCTCAAAGCCCATATCTAACTCTCCTTTTTTATTGTTAAGTTGACCATTCTGCAGGAGCAAAAAAATTCTGATTTAAGACATTCTTTTTTTTTTCTACTGTGATGCCACTTGATTTGTCCTCTGTGAAGCTGTTGTATAGAACGATTAGTTCTCTGAACTTTAACAGCTCTGTTGGAGAGTATTTCAGAATGAGCTCCATTGTTCTACTTGAAATTAGAAAATCAGCCTTTGGTCGGGCTGGCCCGAAAGTGGCCCAATCTCATAGAGTTTAGAATGAAAATCCTTGGGGAAAATGAAATATCTAGTCTCAAGGACACAGTTCACGTTTCGTCGGAAGCAGAGAAACAAAGACTCTAATATTGTGTGTAAGCAAGGCTGCAAACTAAAATGGGAGAGTTTGACTTTTCCTGGTTACCTTTGTGGCTGTATCTCACAGCCCTCTCATTCTCAATTTTTCTGCTCATTAACCTCAGCATTTCTGCACCTTGTTTTCACATGAGTCCTCCTTTTGGTCTCGTGTTCTCAGAGACCAAGTCCTTCAGAGTCCTTCAGAGCTGAGTCCTTCAGAAGCCAGGAAGTGAGAAACAGCAGCAATTCCTGGCCACGAGTGTTAAGCAACAGCTCATTACCCCTCCTTGCTGGGCATTGCACATGGTTTTTATTTTTCTGCCATGGCCTGTAGGAACTGAACTGCCTGCTCACTGTCATGTGAGCTCTTTATCTGTCTTGGAGCATTCCTATGACTTTCATGCTTCAAGCAGGGCTTCCTGACACAGGTTGCAGTTGCAGCAGTGGAAGGTTATGGCATGAACTGTTCCACCTCACTGTGTGTAATTGCCAAGGTGAGGATGGGAGACATTCCTCTGAAACTATTGGAATGGATATGGAGCTGCATTGAAGCCTATGGCACTCTGTGGACTCTGTGCTCCTGATGAGATGTTGTGTCTGGTTGATGTGTCTCTGCTTACAGTCTATGGTGTATTTCCGTTGCAACTAGATCCGTGATGCACTGTGGGAGTTGGCTCAAGAGAACTTAGAGCCAATGGACACAGAGCATTTGGTGGAAGAGATGAAGAAAAGGAGACAAGAGAAAAGATTCTTGCAGCTTCTTCCTGAGACTGTCGAGCCTGGGGATGCAGCTGAAGCAAGTAAGTGGTGGCTACATTTGTGGTCCTTTTTTGACCACTTGTTTGTCCCTTTCACATGGCTGCAATCAGACCGGGGGGCTGTTCTGTTTGCATCTGAGTGGAAGCTTGCTTAGGATTTATTTCTGTTTCCCAAAGTAAAATACAGAGGCATGAAGAGTCTTGCCCATGGCCTCACTGAGTCAGTAACAGAATATCAGCTTCCCACCTTCACCTCTAAAGTCTTTCAGAGTAGAAAATTCTGTCTTGTAAAGTACACTGGGGCTTCAGACTCTCTCCTGGAGAGCAGCCTCCAGGGAAGGTGGGACCAAAAGAATGGTTTTCAACCAGGGTTCCACCTAGAAGAAACAAAGTTCCATTCCTTCTAATGAAAACACCAGAGATCCTTCTCCTGCCACTCCCTGCTGAGGAGCTGGTGCTGTAGAGCTGTGCTGAAGCCCCAGGCAGCGCTTCTGCTGCAGCCCCGGGAGCAAGCAGCGTTCCCGACTGAATCCCGGCCGGGGGCTCTGCCTGCAGGGCTGTGAGCGCTGCCCGAGGGCAGCAGCGGGGCCCTCAGGAGGCAGCACTCAGCCCCAGGGCAGCACGCAAGGTTAGCTGCACTTTCTTTGGGTAAATTCCCCTGCCAGTGTCCGGAACAGGAGAACAAAAACAAAGCAATACTGGCTTTTCCTTGTTTCTTAGAGAAAGCATCACTGCAGTTTGGTGTTATTCTAGAAGAGGGTAGATTTAGATTAGATATCAGGGATAATTTTTTCTGCAATGAAGGGGATGAAAAGTTGGAAGGGATTGCCCAGAGAAGCTGTTGTTGCTCCATCCTTGAAGGTGTTCAAGGCCAGTTTACGTGGGGCTGTGACGAACCTGATCTAGACAAAGGTGTCCCTGCTCACAGGGCTTGGACTAGATGGTGCTCAAAGGGGCCTTCCAACCCAAACTCTTCCAGGGTTCTATGATCATGTGATCAATGTCCCATGTTAGTGTTTATCTTGGTATAAAGTGGTATACCATTGTTATCCTTGAAGTTCTTTGGGATAACAAAGAGATGTTGCCCAGCTCCAGCAACTTTCATTGTCAACCTGTCCAGCACCCTCCACTTACAAGCTCTTCTTTGGCCCCTGCAGCCTTTAGCCTACCACCTGTTGATGGCACAGCTCCTAGGGTGCAGAGAAAAGACCCTGCTACTGCCTTGAAGAAGAAGGTCTTGAGAAAGCAGGACAACATGCCCTTACTGCCCAATAAACCCACCATCCATGGAGATGGCAGCTTCCCACGCAACTCCTCAGGGAAGCCTGCTCCATGGAAGTTTTTCCCTGCATAGCTTTTTCCCTGCACAAGGAGCACAAACTGCATCCTGCCTCAGCCAGCACAGCTGGGATCTTGGGTCCATAGCCTGTCCTGAGAATGACCAGCAAATCTACTTTTGAGTTACTCCAGATTGGTAGCACTAGAGAGTTGGTTCTTAGAGATCCATTGGAAAGTGTGGCTGAATAAAGTTGTGGTAAAGGCCTAAGCTGTGGCTTTTGCCCATCCTGATAGTCCAAACTACAGCACTGGTGCCAGAAGGCAGCTGTGACTGCAGGGATGAGCTATGGGGCAGCATGCCATGGTGTGCTCACCGTGCACCTACGAGTGCCACCATGATCTGCTGTCCACTCACCATCTGTCCCTCTGCCTGTGCTGCAGTCCAGCTCTGCAGCCAGATTTCTGCTATCCCAGCAAGGGCTGTCTCTGCAGGGCAGTCAGTGGCTTGGTGCAGTTGTGCCTCTGCTCCCAGCAGTGCCCGATGGCTCCTCATTGCTGCCATCCCAGGGCCTGCAGTGCCAAGAGGGAGCAAGCAGTGCCTCCTGTGTCACCCACCAAAGACAGCGGCTGTGTGCAGCAGGTGACAGCCAGGAGGGGCTGCCTGCTGCTCCCAGGCTGTTTGCTGCCTGCAGGAAATGCACAGCAGATAGTCCCCAGTGGCTCTTGTGTCTCCTTTGTGGGCAGCCTGCCTGTGCTGTGATGCCAAGGAGGGAGAGATAAGAAGGAGGGAGCTAGGAATGATACTTGGAATGCTCTTTGCTAGTGATGCTACTTCCATGTTCAGAATTGACCAGGACTAGCCTGATGTGGCTCTCCATTCACAGTGAATCTAGATGTGTGTATGTCAACATACTTCTGCAGTGCCATCACTGGTGTCAGTGACTGGGGTACATCAGTGACACCCAGATGAGCTCCTGTCTGAATAGTTTTGATGTTATGGTTCCTCCATACTTTGTGAGAACATGCAAGGTAGCACAAAAGCCCTACAGACTCTAGAGCAGTTCATCTAGACTCTGTGCAATATTTATACTCCATCATTTCAGACAGCTCAAATGTTTTCATGTACACATGAGAAAATGAGCTTTTGAGTACATGACATAAATTTTTGATTGACAGTGCTTTTGATGACAAATGGGTTTCATAAGAAATGCATTTATCATCTGATTTTTCTCATACCTTGGAATTTTTTTTCTTTACCAAGAAATTCAATTAAGGCAAATACAGGCCAACTGATTAACAAGAGAGTGCATCTGCCAACAATGTGCATCTATACTTGCCTATTTTTATCCTCAGAATACATTTGGAAGGCTTTTTTATCAACTGTCTAGTCTAGAAATTGCATTTTTCCACAAGAGAAAATTTAGAAACTGCTGAGTTTGCAAACACAGCCATTAGATGACAAATAGATTTCACCTCAGCATCTCTGAAATACAGCCAAGTGTGTACCTCTGAATGAGTAAAGAATCATGATGCTTGGAAAGAGCAAAATCCATAAACCCCTCCCTTCCCAATAGTAGGCTAAATCTATGTCTAGAATATTTGGAGTTAATGGAAACAGAGGTGCTGGCAGGTGTGAAGGGTCAGGTATGGCTGTTCCCTGGTAGCTGCTCCATGGGGATTGAGCTGGGCCCAGCAGGGCTGGCCTGTTCAGGCTTGGCTTGGTGCTGTCTCCAGGCAGCTGCAGGTCTCTCCTCAGGGAGTTGCAGAGTGCCCCTGTCCTCAGGGCTGGGGAAATCAGGGTGCTGAGACGAGAGGGGCACTGAGGGGTTCCCTTCTGGGTAGCAAGTGCTGCTGGTCAGCGCTGTCTGGCAGGGAGCGGGAGCTCTGCGGCCGCAGGAACCTGCCGCTGGCCGTGGCACCTGTGGCCCTGGGGAGCTGGGGCTGCGGGGCAATTGTCAGGTTTAGCCTGGAGCTGTGCCCAGCTGGGGAAGGCTGGGAGCAAGCAAGGAGCCCCAGGAGCCAGACAGCAGGGCAGTCTCTGAGCCAGTGCCAGCTGGCACCACAGGGAACCCTGGCTGGGAGATGGGCTGCAGGCCGCTCCATGGCGGGTGCCTTGCCCGGGCCGCAGCGCCCATGGCCGACCCTCTCCTTGCAGTGACCTCGCAGACAGCCACTGGTGCCCAGCGCCGAGAGGAGCCGCTCCAGGGGCATGGGCAGAAGGACAGAGCCTCTCCAGATCCAGTGCAGGAGGCACTGTCCTTGCTGGGCAGCGATGACTGGTAAGAAAGGCCCCATCACTCTGTGTCCCTCGTAGCGTTCGGGTCGGTCAGAAGCGTGTGTCGCTGGTGCCTCTGAGCCCCGAGAGCCCAGAGGGCCAAAGGGCACTGGTGAAACCTCTGCAGAGCAGTGAGAGGATGAAGACTGGAGAGCAGCCTTTTCTTGGCCTTGCTCTGCAGCACTGCTCCAGCTGCAGCAGCTCCGTGCTGTTTCCTCGCTTTGCCTGCTGCTCCACGGAGCTGCAAAGGAAATCTTGAGGGAAGAGAGAAAGCTGTGCAAAGAGATGATTTGCTGGCTGAAGGCAGAAGCAGGATGGCAGCAGTTTTGAGTGTATAGATTTGAGTGCCTTGGGTCACAGGCCCAGTGGGACTGAGTAAGATTGCTCTCTGCTCCCACTGCTGACAGCAAGGGCAGGTGACAGCGTCTCCCTGTGACCTCCTGCATGGGAGTCCCAGAAGCAGCTCCAGGGAGTTCCTCTTTCTGAGCAATGGACTGAGTTGTGCTTTCAAGTCCCTCAGCCTGTCATTACTCCTGAGGGGCTCATGGCAAAAGAGAAGGGAAAAGAAATAAAATCCTCTAGGAATCGTGCACTTTTGGAAGTCAACTTTTTCCTTCTCACTGCTTCATATGGGCCTGAGATATTTTGTCAGTACTCCCAGTGTGTCCCAAAATTATACACAGGTAGAAGGAGGCCCAGAAGTGATAACCCTACAAATGTTATGTGACATTGGTTTTCTTTTTGATGGCTTTTTGATCACTCCCTGTTGGATGCTTCATTCACACAGGGATAAGGCCTCCATTCATTCTGGGAGAACCATGAAAAACCTGCAACAATTCATCTCCTTGTGCAGTCGCCTTTGCTTTGCCCTTTCTCTCCTGCTTTCTCTTCCCCATTTCTCTTTGGTGCCCTGTGAGGTGCAGAGAGCTTCTGCAGGTGTGGGGGTCCAGATGACGCTCAGGGGTGCCCGTGGGATCAGTCGCCAGCCCTGTGCTGCAGCCCCGATGCCTCACATTCCTTCCTGGAGCTGAGGGCCTGCACAAAGCAAGTGCTGAGAGATGGAGTTGTTTTCAGCTTTGAAATAACATGTGGCTGTTGTGCAAGTTGTTTTAGGTAGGGGGGTTTTGAGTAAGCCAGAGTTTCAACAGTTCTTGCCCATCCTGCTGCTTTTTTGGGGAATATGTGAGGTGGAGTGGCTGACACACACAAGCCTAGACTGAAGAGTGGAAACTCAGCTCCGGAGTGCCAGTGCAGACTCTCAGTGCTGAACTGCCTGCTGGGGCTGACAAAGAAGGAAAATGCCCCAATAACAGCCAGGTGGGACTGTGTCTCAGGGACAGGCACAGGGAGGTGACAAGAAACGAGTCCCAGAAGCAGCTCCAGGGAGTTCCTCTTTCTGAGCAATGGACTGAGTTGTGCTTTCAAGTCCCTCAGCCTGTCATTACTCCTGAGGGGCTCATGGCAAAAGAGAAGGGAAAAGAAATAAAATCCTCTAGGAATCGTGCACTTTTGGAAGTCAACTTTTTCCTTCTCACTGCTTCATATGGGCCTGAGATATTTTGTCAGTACTCCCAGTGTGTCCCAAAATTATACACAGGTAGAAGGAGGCCCAGAAGTGATAACCCTACAAATGTTATGTGACATTGGTTTTCTTTTTGATGGCTTTTTGATCACTCCCTGTTGGATGCTTCATTCACACAGGGATAAGGCCTCCATTCATTCTGGGAGAACCATGAAAAACCTGCAACAATTCATCTCCTTGTGCAGTCGCCTTTGCTTTGCCCTTTCTCTCCTGCTTTCTCTTCCCCATTTCTCTTTGGTGCCCTGTGAGGTGCAGAGAGCTTCTGCAGGTGTGGGGGTCCAGATGACGCTCAGGGGTGCCCGTGGGATCAGTCGCCAGCCCTGTGCTGCAGCCCCGATGCCTCACATTCCTTCCTGGAGCTGAGGGCCTGCACAAAGCAAGTGCTGAGAGGTGGAGCTGTTTGCAACTTTTAAATAACATGTTGCTGTTGTGCAAGCTGTTTTAGGTAGGAGGGTTTTGGGGTAAGCCAGTTTCAACAGTTCTTGCCCAGGGGTGGAATCTTCTGGGCCGTCCTGCTGCTTTTTTGGGGAATATGTGAGGTGGAGTGGCTGACACACACAAGCCTAGACTGAAGAGTGGAAACTCAGCTCCAGAGTGCCAGTGCAGACTCTCAGTGCTGAACTGCCTGCTGGGGCAGACAAAGAAGGAAAATGCCCCAGTAACAGCCCAATGGGACTGTGTCTCAGGGACAGGTACAGGGAGGTGACAAGAAACAGCAGCATGGCCTGGTCTCACAGCTTCTAGGAAGCAGTGACAGAGGCACTTCATGTGCCAGAGATTTCAGAAAGGCTGTCTTCTTAAACGACCACAAATGAAGTCTCTGAAAGCCCTCTCTTTGCCTCTTGGATTTGTGTATGCTTTTGACAACCGCAGCATCCTGTGGCAATGCATTCCACAATTTCATTAAGTACTCCTTGAAAGGCACCTCCCATGGTTTGACTGAGCTGACAGACTGGTCGTTTCAGAGGGTGCTGCCTAGTTCTTGGGCAGAGAGAATATCAATCTTTTTGTTACTTGCCTTTTAGGGAGCTGAAGGAGAAGGGACTCTTCAACCTCAAGCACCTGGCTGAGTCCCATTCAGAAGTCCTGCTTTCCAGACTTCACGACATTTGCTTGGCAGTTACCAGCGAGGTGAGAACATTGTTCTGAATTGTTCCCCATACTTTCTGCACAATGTGCAGAGTAGGTATGTGCTTGTTCATCTCCATGTGTGCTCAGGGTGTGCCTTCATTTCCAGTTTGAGACCTTCTGTTTCTAATGTCTGTCAGCTATCTGTAGGATCTGCGTGTACATGTAGCTGTATTTTCTGGCAGGACGAGTATCTGACACTTGTCTGTGAGTGAGATGCCATTATAATGCAATATGCAAATGGCAAAATTAAGACACTAATGACTTTATTTGCCAGAGTCCTAATCTCTGCCCAAGCTGTAATTCAACACTGCAAATGCGTCTGTTGATCTGAGCCTGTGTTTTCTGTTTCCTGGCTGAGTGCTTCAACTGCTGGTGTTGCTTTTCTAAACAGGAGCAACTGACTCTTCTATATTTATAACTTGTGTCTTTATGATTTAAAGCAGCCCTAGATTTAATTTTCTAGTGAAAGGGCCTAAAATAAAGTCAGTGGACATTTTAGAAGGGTTAGGTAGAAAACTTTAGTGAATTTTTTTTTTTTTGGCTTGCAGTAAGCAGGTCTGAGTCAGAAATTGGTTCCAGAGTAAGTGCCTTTCAGTGCTTGTGCCTTCCTGCTCTTATTGTGCTTTTACGTTCCCCTGGACACAGTGGGACATGTTGTCATTTCCTGGGACTTCTGTTGAAAGCAACAGGTTTTCTATTCAAGGTGATTCTTATGTTTTCTATCATGTCTTCCCCAGGTGACCAATCTCCGGTCCAAGGTGTCCTACTCTGCAGTCGTCACTCTGGGAGAGTTCTTTGCGACCTTGAAGAAGGACATGGACTGTGAGGTGGATGAGGTTGCTGCAGTCCTTCTCCAGATGGTGTGGAACTCCCCAGAGTTTGTTCAGAAGGCAGCCTGTCACACTCTGGGGATCATGGTGCAGAACGTGACTCCTGCACGAGCAATGACTGCTCTCATGGACAGGGGAGTTAAGTAGGTTCTTCTTTCAGTGATATTCTTCACCTTTGAGTGTGTGGGTGGGGGAAGGGATGAGGGAAAGAATGGGAATGGTGGGAGGGAAGGGTCTTGTATCCAGCATCTCCTGTGAACTCAGGGACTTGATTCTACAATCAACCTCATTTCTTTCCTCTTGTCATCTGTTTCTGCCCTCCTGCAGCCTATTAGTTCTCAGAATCACAGAACTGTAGCATGTGGCGAGTTGGAAGTGGCCCTTCAGGATCATCAGGATCATTGCACAGAACAGCCCAATGCTAACTTTGTGTTTATCTGAGGACAGAACCTTCTGCAGGTGTCGGCAGCTGCAGGGAGAAGCCAGGCCCCCTTCCCCCAGCAAGGACAGGGAGCAGGCTCTGGCCAAGGCCTGTGCTGCTGCTGCTCCTTCTCCCCGTGCCCCAGGGTTTGCTCTCTCCTTCCCAGGAGCCGCTACGCCCAGGTGCGGAAGTGTGCGGCCGAGCTCCTCCTGTCCCTGATGGAGAGAACTGGAGTCACGAAGCTGGCAGGCACAGCCAGGGCTGAGAGGCTGGCACAGGTGGCAGGGACGCTTGCTCAGGACTGTCACCAGGACACAAGGTAATGACCTTCATTTCACTTCCTGAAACAGGAAAACCATTTCCTGTCTGGCTATAAAGGTAAAACCACAAAAGAGTGGAAACTCGAGGCAATAATAAGTGACCTCACTGTGTGGATAAGGGTCATAGAATCACAGAATATGCCGAGTTAGAAGGGACCTATCAGGGTCATCCAGTCCAGCTCCTGGCCGTGTGTAGGGCACCCCAAGAGTCACTTCATGGGCCTGAGAGCATTGTCCAAATGCTTCTCAAGTTCAGTCAGACTTGGTGCTGTGACCACTGCTCTGGGTTGTCTGGGAAAATGACTGTACTGGATAACCTGAGGTTGGCCAGCAAAAAGGTGCATTGCCAACTTCCTGTGACTTGAAGGATTCTTTACTGAGATCAAAAGAGCTCAGATTAGCCAGCCCAACAGTTTTGATTGTCCTTAGGTGCACAACACAAAGCCAAAGTGTTGGCTAATATTCATCACTGAAGGATCCCAAACATCTGTTTCTCATTATCTTAAGACATTCCTAGAAATATTTCAGAAGTCTTTAGATAATGTATTCACTCTTTCTAAAACCTCTTCTGCAGATTTCTCGAATGCTGTTTTCTGTGGCTCAATGACCTCCAAATTTCTTCTTGAAGAAAACTGTGGTTTCCTAGTGGCAAAATCAACCCCAACCACCAAAATCCCCTTACTTTGATGACGAAATTCCCATTAATAGCTGCCAAGAGCACCAGAGCAACTAGCTATCCCTGAGCATACATATAGTATAGAATAATCAGTGGGATGCAGGAGGTGTTTTGTCCTGGCTTCCCTGCCAGTTAAAGAAAGGCAAGTTATTGTGCAGTGGCAGCAAGACACTGCTAATAGGCTCTGACAACAAAGCAGATGTGTCTTGCTTGTTCCCTGGGATCCTTTGATCCCACAGGAGCACACCCACAGTTTCAGAGTGAAATGGTATTTTTCTGTGGCCCCCAATCTCCTCTTGCCTCTTGTGTTCATCTGACAGCACTGTGCAGTGTCAAGTAAATCTCCCTCTTTGCTGAGTAGGTAATGCCTTCTCATGCAAGGGTTGCACCTGATGAGTTTAAGGTGTCAGCCTCTTCTGTTAACACTCGTCCTTGTTTCACTTTTGTTTCCTTCCTGCCTGCCTTCCTTCCTGCCTCCCTCCCTCCCTCCCTTCCTGTCTTCCTTCCTCCTGCCCTTCCTTCCATCCTTTCTTAGGCATTATGGACAGGAGATGGTGAACATGTTGCTGAGCCATCAAAAATTTAAAATTCTTCTGGAACGCTCTCTTTCCACGCGTGACCTGGAAGATATTCTGACAAGAATTAAGAAGAAAGTAAGTGCTTAGCAGGAGAAATGTCTCCTTTGTGCAGTATTGCCACTGCTTACATGAGATCCAGCATAGCCAATGTGTCTTTACCTCATTCCTCTTCTGCTGAATCATTTTGCTTCTGGGAATGAGCTGTTAATCCTCAGCCTGTTCATCTGCAGGCCACAAAGGAACTGATATTATTAGGGGAAAAGTGGGGTTTTGAATACTTTGAATATTGGTCACAAAGAAGAAAGGGAAAGAGGAGAAAATGGGTTTACATTTAAGAGTAAGCCCCCACCACGTTCTCCCTACTCTGTCCCCAGTAAAGCAATTAAGTGAGAATAGAAGATAACAGAGTCTGAAGATAACAGAGTCCTTGAAAAAGACACCAGAAACAGTAGTACCAAGAAAATGTCCAAATATACAAAAGATATCCAAGTCAATCCTAGTCACTACAATTACTGTCTGTCTTTTGGGAATACTGCCCTGCTGTCAAGCCCAGTGGAGGTGGAAGAAGCCTGGTGAATTCAGCAGCATCCAGTGAAAAATCCTTTGTTTGTTTGGAGTGGGATTTTTTTGTTGATGTTGACATTATAGAAGGGAGTGTGCCTTTGTGCAAGCACAGGGAGAGTGAGTGTTGAACCAAATCCACTTCCAACACAGTGGGCCAACCTCCAAAGAGTCCAGCTTTTTCTGCTGCTTCCTGTAAGAGCGCTCGTTGCCTACCAGTTTGCATTATTCCCATTTATGCTCAGGACTAATGAATTTGGGATTTTAGACTGCTGTTCAGTCTGGTAGCACCCATAACCTGCCTTGGGCTATTGAAAGCAAAGAGTTGGCATCACTGAATCTCTGGTCTGTTTCCTTCTGTAAGTTAGGAAATGTTTCCCTTGGTAGCAGTGATCCTGGTTCCAACTGGTGTTTTAAACAGGGATTTCCTATTTTATATTCTAAAGAATGATGGGGTTTCTCTGTGTCTTTGTAGGGGATGGAAATCCAGAAGGGCGAATGCCCATCTGTCAAGGAGCCAGTGGAGAAGAGGAACCATGGCTCCAAGAAGCCCCAGGCCACATTGCCTTCTAGCAAACGGTACTGAGCACTTTTGTTAGATGTGACAAAGCACATGACAAGCTTTACATGCCTCTTCCTCAGGCAAATCTTTCTGGTGGAGATGACCAGTGCCAGAGATTGTTTCTTTTCCCTACAAATGCTCTAGGATAAAAAATGTCCACTTTTGCATTACGCTGAACACAACTACTCTGGAGGGGTTTCAACAAAAATGGAGAGACAAAAAGACACCCATTGGTTGCAGCTCAGATGATCCAGTGCAGTGGCAAGGGCAGGGTTGTGGAGGCTAGGAGAGGGCAGAGTTCCTGCTGCCTGACTTGGGACACGTAAATTCAACCAGGGTTTGTTTTTTTATCTGAGTGGAGTCTTTTTCAGATGGGTGTTTTGGGTGAGAAGTCCCAGTCTAGAAGCAAGGTGCCAATCCACAAAGACGCCTCATGATTTTCTAGCTTGAAATCACATCATTAGGAAAGCTCCTCGAGATGTTTTGCTTACAATTAACTGAAGGTATTATCACCAACAGGTCCTAATTTGGATTTATTTTCCAGGGTGAAACCTACCTCTGATGGACACCTTGTACACCGTGCACAAGCCCAGGTCACGTTACCTCCAGCTGTGGTAGAAATGGAGCCACTCCAGAAGCTTTACCATCTCCTGGAAGCCAAGGGGTTTCAGACACGCATGGAAGGAGTGGCACTCCTCCTAGACCTGTGCAAAAACAGCCCCCAGCTCATCTGCACTAACATTGTCGAAGTATGTAGGGTACCTTCATTGCTCCTTTCATTTAGCTCCTTTCCCAAGCCTGTAGCAGTAAAGTTAATTCAGTGTGTCTTGGCACTACATCCTGGCTGTTTGGGACACACTGGTCCCTCTTACCCAGATAAATTTAAACCAGGTTCAGGCTTCAGGACAAGTTATTTCAGTCCAGCTGTATATGTCTGGCAGGTGCCCAGCTGATGACAGAATTTATTGCTGGTGTAATTGCTGCTGTCTCCTACTCCCAGCTGGGTTAAGTGAAGGGAATCCAGCCACTGAAAGCATGGCTGTTATTCTCTAGATAAAAAATGGGTTTGCATGGGGAAGAGAAGTATCAGGCTGTACCAGTACCAGTATCAGGCAGTACCAGTTTTTAAAAAAGAATATTTCTGTAAACTCCATCATGTCTTGCTCAGGCACAACTCTAGCTACTCATCCTCATCCCTATTCCTCTTGGTAAAGACAGTGCTCACCCTTCTTGGGGGGCCTTTTTTTTATCTTTGGAAAAGGAGGAAAATGTCTAAGGACAGATGTCTGCCTTCTCCTCCCAGCAGCTGCTTTTTCCCTTTTTCCAGAAAAAGGTGCCTGATGCTGTGTCTGTCAAGGGACTGAATCTGCTCTAATGAGAGCTGTACAGTGCATTAAATTTCAGAACTCTACCTGTTAGTTAGAGAAATGGTCTGGATCCTGGAAGAGTTGATCAGAGCCCTGTACTTCTCCAGACACAGGTTCTGAGACAAACAAAATCAAACTTAGATCTCCTTCAGCCATAATTTTGGCAAAATCATGATTGCCCTCAGTATTTGTGGCAACTGTATAGAAAAATGGGCATTGTAAATATCTGCCTCCATACTTGTAAAGTAAAGGTAGCCTTTTGCATTAACAAATGGAATTGATTTAATGATTTCTAGATGGAGAGAAATACAATAGGAACTAATCTGTCCCCAACCAAACCTATTAACAATAGGAGAAAATCTTTCAAGCAGCATGAGGTTGCGCTACCATTCCAGTAAGTGGCCCACAGGAAAAGAGTGAAATTGTGCAAGCAAGGGCTAACCTGACAGAAAAGGTCACTTTCATTTTTTACATTGCTGAGTGCTACATCCACTCTTCAAACAAGGACATTCTAATCCAGCTTCCATGTTGCTTGTTCTCTTGACAGATTTTTGATTATTTTGTCCTGAGGATATCTGACAGCCACAAGAAAGTGAAGCAGAAGGCACTGGACGTGCTGGCTGAAATCATAGGCCTCCTGGAAGATGCCCTGAACCCGGTGATGATCCCTTTGGTGCAGGGAATAACAAAGAACCTGAACTCAAAGGATCCCGGGGTTCGTGCTGCAGCTGTGAAAGCACTGGAAGAATCCATTGCTCATTTAGGTAAGGCTGAGCCCTGGCACGGACTCTCCTCACCTGTGTCTCTGTCTCTCTGACACAAGAGAACGCTGAGTGCCTTGGTAGCTGCTGTTGTCTGTGGAATGCTCCAGCTGACACCCACCAGAAGCTGTGCAGGTGCAGTCCTTATGCACCAGTTCCCAACAGGCTGGAATGTGCCGCAACATTTCCCAAAAGTCCCAGGAGCCCCTGTCTCTGTGCTGCTGAGCAAGTCTGAAGAGCAAGTCCCAGACTACAGCTTTGCTACAATTCAGAGGGAAAGGGCTTTTGGAGTTTGCTTGGGTCCTGTTTGACTTGCCAAATGAACAGTTTTGCTGTTGACATGAAGGGACACCAGCCCATCAGAGCTTCTGCAGAGCAGCCACCTGGAAGGCTCTATGTTATAGGCATTAGCTGCCTATGTTCCACCTTTCCATTTGGTCTTCTTTTTTCTAAGAGGAACCTATGATTCATCAAGTTCATTTCTTTATAACAAACGGGTCTAAATCCAGCTGTAAATGATGCCTTGTTCCACATGTTGCTTTGGGTGGGGCAAGATGGCAATAGCAAATAACTACATAGGCAAGGGCTGCTCTAAATTCCTTTGCCACACAGACTTATGTCAGCTCTGAAAATGCCTGAAAAATGGAGTGTTGAAGAGGAAGGTCTTCAAGGGGAGTTTCCACTTTCTCCACCTCGGCTGCCCTGTGAAGTAATGAACTGCCTGACTCTGCCTTTCTGTGTCCCAAGTATGGGCTTCTTCCTTTTTGCTCTGAGATGCAAAATCTTTTCACTACTTCTTCCACGTGACTGAACTCTTGAGGTCCCTGGTGTCAAATGTTTTGACATAGCTCCTGGTACAGGAGATGAGTTTGGATTTCCAAATGTGAAGGGAGAGCTTTTTTTTTTTTTTTGAATTTAAAACCTTGCCAAGTAGGCAGGAAGGAAAGTCAGAAAGGATTCAAAAATCAGCAGAAATTTACTTTCTTTGATAAAATGGAGCTGCTTCTGCCCTTTCTCTCCCCACTCTCCTTTCTTCCATGAGCTCAGACAAGTGAGCAGAAACATGTGTTTCACTTGTAGATAAAGTATCACTGCTGAAAGAGTTCAGCCACCAATGGAGTCATCTGAGTGGCCAAGCTCTGCTGGATGTCACCGGGAGTATCGCAGGTATGGCCTCCCCTTCTAAGCCAAGAGGTCTCTGAGGGAGCATTTACAGAGAAAGCCTGTGAACACAGTAGAGTAGCTCCTCCACATCAGCAGGTGCTGAGCTTGTCCCTCCTGCCCAATGCCCAAGGCAGGTGTATTTGGCAGGTTTCCCTGGCTGCTGCAGAGCTGTGCAGCACCTGAGATGGGGGCAGAGCTCGGCCTCAGGGCTCAGCTCTCACTGGGGAATCGCAGAACCCAGCTCCAGGAAAGGGGGGGGCTGAAAATACCCCAGCTGGCTCCTCTCTTGGGAGCTCAGGGACATCTGTGATATATAATGTCAATATACAGCAGAGAAGACAATTGTTAGCCTTGCTTTAGCTGGGGCAAAATTCACTGCTTATTAGGCCAACATCTTTAAATGCAAGGTGTAATACACTTTGTGTCTTCATTAGGAATCTCAAAAGGGCATGTTCAGTGATTAGGAATGTCAAAGGCCCGCTAAAAGAGCATTTGAATAAAGTAGATCTCCAGCAATAGGGAATTTAGTTTTGCAGTTATTTTACTCTGTTTTTCAAATAAAGGAATTAAGCATAAATTAGGACTACTTTAGAAAGAGCAGATGTTTTCTCTGAGATTTAGTAGGAACAGACATCTGTTCTTCACCTTCAATAGTCACCAATGTCTTTAATTACATTTTCTCTGATCAGAAAATAAGAATGGTCTCCAGAGCATTTCAGGTTTTGATCTCCCAGCCAAATCTGCCATGCAAGAAGCCTGTTGGTAGTAACTTTTTGTCTGTGTTGGATATAGTTCAGTTCAGAAAATGAGCAGAGTGCAAATTTCAGAGACAATGTGAGAAAACACTTGTGTTTTGGTTAAATTTCCATCTGCTGTGTAGCATTTTTCTCTCTCTATGCCCCTATTTCAGTGGACATTATAAGAAAAAATGCCATTAACATGGGGAGTGGAAATGCCATTAAAATGTGGAGATGTCCAAATGCCATGGCAATGGGGTCTGGGTAGTTCTCTAAGACACACTGAGGTTTGAAACAGCATTTTGTTGGAAGTCTCAAAAGCATTCTGCCAAAGACACCAGCTAGTCACTGGTGTTTCTCATCCAGCTGTCAGGCAGCACCCATCTCTGTGGGCTGGAGTTTTGAAGTGGGTTCTAATGCTGCCCTTTGTTGTGTGCCACTGAGCAAAGGGGAGAGCCAGATTAGACTTTTGGCACTTGACATCAAAGTTACAAAAATTGAATCATCCTTCTTATTAGAAATCTCTCAATTGCATCTCCTGGGTGCATTTCCAAATCTTCAGTGTTGGTTTAGACAACTTCTTAATGGAAATAAAAAGCAATTCGACATTTCAGTCATTATTCTTGCAGAAACAGACTGTGAAATGCTTTAGCAAAGGTACAAAGTCTGCCACAGCTACAATGCTCTGGTTGGAGAAATTAGTCCTGAGGGGTTGGTGGTTCTGTTTCCAGGATGATCAGCTGCATTGCCCGTTTCTGGGTCATGGGGTTCTGTGTGCTGTTTCACTGGCCTTAGCCAGAGTGGCTTCCAAGAAGCACAAGCAGAGGTAGATCCCTGTTTGCATTGAGGCTGGTGGGTAAGGAGCTGTGTCTCTCTCCCGGCAGTGCTCGTGGAGTGGGTTCATGCCAGGACGGCCTCTGTGATACTTTGTGTCTCCACTTTGCAGATCTGACTGCCTACACTCTTACCAACAGGTTTTCTGTGCTGACTGCCGATTGTCTCTTACCCTCACGTCCAGAAGAGCTCTCTTTCCTCCAAGCTCAGGAAGAAGCTGCTGCCTGCATGAAGAGTGTTTCAAGAATAGGATTTATGAATTAGTCTTCATAGTTAGAGATGTACATATGTGCTGATCTTTAAATGTAGTTTTGAATAAATGTGTTTTGATTGTATCTTTAAATTTTGATGACATATTTTTAATTGTATCTATTTTATTTTGATGTTTTTTTAAAAAGGTAAATAAATAAAAATAAAATAAAGAAAATTTAAATATACCAGGGCCTGCTAGCCTAGAGGTTATGGGAGTGTGTGAGTGTCTGTCCGAAATTTCCCTCATTCTTTGCCTCTCGATCGTCATGAAAGCCGAGACCACTGGGGAAAGGAGAAGATCCTGTTCTGAAAATCTGGGTCTGACTGGTCCACCAAGCCAAACTATGGGTGTGTATGCTCACCCCATGGAACACTGCACTCGAGAAGGGGCACTGTGCCCTTCTTTGCCTGCATCACTCAGCAACTCTGATCCTGGAATTTCTCCAACCTCCTGACTTGGCTGGACTTTCTCTCTAGAATGACCTTCTCGGTGGTCACCACAAAAAGACCCTTCATTCACCGTACATCAACCACCATGACAGAGAGAGTAGAAGGTTCTCCCCTCAAGGACTGAGACATGCGACCCCGATATGGAAAAGCCCCCTCTTCTTCCCTAGAAGACTGAGACTGAAATCTTCATTGCAGGGTGGGGGAAGGTGTGTGTGTGGAAGGCCAGGTAACCAAAGCAAGTTTGCAAGTGACCACTGGACCGAGAAGACAATGGTTCTTGCCTACTGCTGATGGACTTTCTGTACGATGCCTACTGCTGATGGACTGCTGATGGACTTTTTGTACTCTTTTTCAATAGACTATTTTGAAATGTGTCCCCTCCCCCCAATCTAAAAAGACTATAAAAGAGGTTAGAGCTGACTGGTACCCTTGAGAACTTGAGATCTCCCCTGACATGAAGACGGCACGCTCTGTCAACTGGACTTCAAAGGATCCCACGTCTGGTAGCTACACACCTCCTTTCTTTTCTTCCCCTCTTTTTTTCCTTATTCTTTCCCTTTTCTTTATTCCCCTTCTCCCTAATGCATTTTGCTGTGGTCATTCCATAAAGGTACATTGGTTTTGATTTTTACTGCAAAACCCCCTTGTTGTGTCAGTTTTCTGCACCCTGAGATCAGTGAAAAGAACCAACATGAATCACGTCCTTAGGATGGATCGTGTCGCTCAGTGTCTTTTTTGAACTGCACAACCCAAAAAAGGACAAATTATCTTTACTTCTCTTTCTTTCCTTAGGCAGCAGGAGGTCAGTAACATGCCTGAGCCTTTCCAGGTTTAATCCTATCCCCTGAGTCACGGCTGTGACAGGAGAAAATGTGACCAATTCCTGGTGTCTTTCCTGCCCTTCTGGCTTTTCTCTGTGTCATGGGCTGGCGCTGGAGCAATGCCAGTGCACCCATGAATATAGAATTTTCTCAAATGGCTGCTGTGAGATGTGACCAGAAACAGAGCAGAGCATGCTCAAGGTTAGAAATAAAGGGAAAAACTTGATTAACCTACAACTGTAATAAAAGAAACACACAAAATTCAAGACGAAAACCTTCCAAAACATTCCTCCTCCCCCCCTCCCCAATTTCCACCAAAGCACAGTGAGACAAAACCTTGGATTCTCAGTCAAGTTACCACCTGTCAGATAATCAATTCTCAGTTCATCAAGGGAGAGAGGAGTCTCTCTTGTACCATAGTCTTCCCCAGGAAACACTGTTGAAACCCCTTATGTTTCCATGTCACACGTTGCACCGCCCAGAGAAAATCTGCCATTGTGACCTCCTCCTTCCAGGCTCTCACCCACATCCAGGGACCAAAACTGCTTTGAGGGTTCCTTTTAATGATGCTTTGCCAAGTACCAAAGAATGACAGTTTTTCTTATTTTGGGACAACAGTCCCCCCTGTTTTCACCTCCCCTTAGACTGAGGGTCTTGAGAACAGAGATCTTCTTCTTTCCTGAAGACAGAGGGCACCACCATACCCTCCTCATCTTTCTCTGTTCACTTCACTCCCGCACATGGTGTCACTGCAGCAGGTCACTCTCACTCCTCACATGGCGTCACTGCAGCAGGTCACTCTCAGTCCTCACATGGTGTCACTGCAGCAGGTCACTCTCACTCCTGCACTGGCAATCACTGCAATAGGTCACTCTCTTGGCTCAAGCCATTGCATCTCTAAATGCAGTCTCTGTGTTACAGGAAAATTGGTTCAGTCTATGGGTAGAGTCTGGGAGTTCTTTGCTTTTAACCCTCTGTGTTCTCAGAGGCGTGTCCATGGCTTCAGAGGTTACAACACGTGTCAATATTAAAATCTGACCACTGATTAGTTTGGCTAAACTTCCCAAGAAAACTCACTTCCTGGTCAACCTATGACACTTGGCCTCTGGTGACTGCCCCTGCAACCCTGGGGCTGGGTTCTTTCCTTCCCATGGAGATCACTGTGACACTGTGGGGACCTCATGGAACCAAGGGGATCCTTGTGGCACCACTGGAGCCCATGGAACCAAGGGGCCATGGTGACACAGTGGGGCTTCATGGAACCCAGAGACCATTATGGATTTGTGGGGTCTGATGGAACCATGGGGACCATTAGGGCCCTTCAGGGCCTTGTGTCACCAAGGGGTCATTATGGCACCTCAGGGCCTCATGGAAGCAAGGGACCATTGGGACACTGTGGGGGCCCATGGCACGGAGGGAACATGGAGCAGGTCTGGCTGGCTTGGCCTCCCAGGGGCTACCTGGCAGGTCTGGCTGATCTTGGGATATCAAGTGCTGCGTCTCATCAGCTCCTGGAGCACTGGGGCTCTGTGCTTTTCTTGCTATAAAAAAGAACCATCTGTCTTTTCAGATGCCCATTGCCAGAACTGGTACTCTCCCTAAAAAAATTTCCTGTACAGAAGGTTATCGCTCAGAAAAAAACCCACCGGCTCTGGCTGGCCGTGGCTGCCTGGGGGCCACCTCTCATCTGCCTCTGAAACACTGGGGCATTGTTCCTTCATTCCTATGGAAAAGAGCTGGCTTTCATGTCCAGGGGCCGTGGCCAAAATTAGAATTTGGCCTCCCAAATTCTTTAAATCCATGGATTGCTCCCAGACAAAAGTAGCCAGGAAAGACAGGTCAGGGCCCTGGGTGAGATATTAGCTCTTTCGGTGCTTCCATCCTCCCTCGAGTGAGAGAAAAGGACAAAGTGCAGGCACACAGAGGAGCAACATGAAGTCACTAAAGTCAGTAAATAGGAAGTTGAGTCCCCAATGGCAGCTATGAGGAGATGCCTTGATCTTGGGGCTGAAATCATCTTGTAAAGCTATGGAGAATGATGTAGTTGATACATCAGACTCTTTTCCCCTATAATACATTGAAGAGTATGGGGAGATGACTTGTTCAGCAAAGGCCTCCATGCTAAAGTAAGCAAATGTTGAAGAAACTCTGATCCCATGAGAATTTTGAACAAAGAGAGAAGAGTGAGGAGACCCTGTGCCCTCAGGGACAGAAAAAGAAGATCTCTGTTCTCAGAGATGAAGATGACTTCAGAAACAGGTGAAGAGAGCCTTTGCTCTTGAACAGCTCATCTTTAAACTCATACCCATAAGCTGACAAGGCCCATAAACACATCAGTGAGAAAGACTGTGATAAAATGGAAGATACTTCACAGCTGCAGATATTCCAGGCAGCTGCTATTCGTGGGAATTGAGAGCCATGAGAGAACTGTTTTCTTATGAAAAAGTCTCCATAGCATGAAAGAGAGGGTCATCTGCTTAAGTGAACTGAAGAAAATAATTCTAGCGTTGGTAAACTGACTGAAAATATTCTGTTTTGTCTCTTTACATTGTCAGTAAGAAAGAAATGGTTTTCGGGAGAGAGGAAGTGTTCTGAAAGTTTTGTTCTGATTCTTATTACTCTTTCTTTTAGTTACTATTAATAAACTTTTCTTTTTACCCATTTATAGTTTTGAGCCTACATTGCCTTTTCCCTAATCCTATCTCACAGCAGGAAATGAGTAAGAATATTCTGGTGAGTGCACTGGTAAATAGCCAGCACTGAACCCACCACACAAAGTGGTGCATTCACCAAGAAATCTCAAACTGGGGAATCAAAACCACTACAGAAACCTTCCTGATGAACTGCATGAGACCAGAGGCACAAAATCAAGGCAGAGCCATGGTTTGTGAGGACTTCCTTGATCCTAATGAGCCCCATGGTGCATTTGGAGATGAGCCCTTGAATATCACGGCCTGAGAGAAGATTGCACAAACCTTTCCTGGAGTCCAAGTCAGAGGAAACAGCCAAAGTTTCTCAAAGCATTAATGGGTCCCACTAAGGTCCACTCCCATCACAGGCTCTCAAGGGACTCCTTGGAGGAGAGAATTGGAGGCCAGGATGGCACAAAAACCTCTCAGAAACTCAGTCTGAGGAAAGGAAAATCCAAAGTACTTTAAAAACTTGAGTATCTCAAAGTATTAATGAGTCCCACTGTGTGTCAGTACAAAGCTCTCAAGGGACTCATTAAAGCAGGTAACTGGGGCCATGATTGCAAAACCTCTAACAGAGTCTGTATCAAAAAGAAAACACCAAGTACCTTAAAATAACTGAAGTACCTTGAAGCATTAATGAGCCCCACTGAGTGTTGTTACTGACAAAGCCTCTCTGGGGACTAATTACAGCAGATAAGTTAGACAAGGATTTTGTTAAAAAGATGGAAATTTCCTAAGAATTTATATGCAGTCTCCTACAATTGGAAAATGGCAGGGATGGGGTGGACAAATTATAAAGGATGATTATGAATTATTGGTTTTGAATTTTGAAAAGTGACTGAGAGATCTGAACTGTTACTTTTAGTGATCAGAACGTTCACAGGAGATCCGTAATGTGCTTTCAGCCATTCTGCCCATGGACAGCACCAGCCACATGCTCTCAGTAGTACCTGGTGACATTTTAAGGGAAGCATGGAAAGGAGATCACCTCCACCTGAGAAAGGTTAAAGCCCAGAGAAACTTGGAACAGGTCAGAATGACAGACCATCTCCCCAGAGTGTCTTCACTCATCACATTGCCTCACAGAACTTGCTCTGTTCTCCTGAGGTCATCAGAAATGCTGGGGTTTCTGATATCCAAGAATACCAGGAGAGAAATGGGGGGAGCTTACAAAGAAAACTTCAGACCGCTTAAATGCAGAAGAGTGTCTGTGTGTGTTACAGAGGAGGGGGTATGAGAAATGGCTTTAATTTTGGTTACAGGCATCTCCTCTAACTCTTCACTGTCCTTTACCCATGAACAGGTCCCCATGTGCAGCCCCAGCAAATGTTCAACAGCAGCTCCATCAGCCACTTCCTCCTGCTGGCATTGGCAGACACGCGGCAGCTGCAGCTCCTGCATTTCTGCCTCTTGCTGGGCATCTCCCTGGCTGCCCTCCTGGGCAATGGCCTCATCATCAGCGCCGTAGCCTGCGGCCACCACCTGCACACGCCCATGTTATTCTTCCTGCTCAACCTGGCCCTCAGCGACATGGGCTCCATCTGCACCACTGTCCCCAAAGCCATGCACAATTCCCTCTGGGACACCAGGAGCATCTCATACAATGGATGTGTTGCACAGGTCTTTTCCTTTCTGCTCTTTATCACAGCAGGGTATTCACTCCTGACCATCATGTGCTATGACCGCTACGTGTCCATCTGCAAACCCCTGCACTACGGGACCCTCCTGGGCAGCAGAGCTTGTGCCCGCACTGGCATATTTGTTCAATTGAAGCCTCCCTCCATCTCCTCCCCATCCCTGGATCTGGCCCTGTCAATTCTGTACTCAGTGGTGCCTCCAGCCCTGAACCCCCTCATCTACAGCCTGAGGAACCAGGAGCTCAAGGCTTCAGTGTGGAGACTAATGACTGGATGCTTTCAGAAACATTAATCTCCTGGCCAATTTCTGCAAATCACTTGTAATAAAACTTCTCCTTGATAATTCTTGGTTTCATTTTGGAGGTCCTTTTTCTGTGTTTTACATTTCAATGTTGTCCTCAAAGAAATATCTTGTTTGTGCCATTTCTCATTTTGTTTCTCTCCACCTTCCCTCTTTGCATCACCTTTGCTTTCTTTTCTTATCCCTAGTCAAAATATATTCCTATTGCCCACCCCTGTTCTTCCCTTCCAAATACCCATCCCTGTTTGCCCTTTCCTCTCTGGCTCCACTCCCCATTGCAGTTCCTGACTTGGCACCATGGGAACTTGGAAAAGACTTCAGAGATTATCAAGTCCAACCTGTGCCCTGACACTGCCTTGTCTCCCCTGGGCCTCCTCTTCTCCAGGATAAACAACTCCAGCTCCGTCAGCCACTCCTCACAGGACTTGTGCTCCATAGCCCTCACCAGCCTTGTTGCCCTTCTCTGGACATGCTCCAGCCCCTACATGCCCTTCTTAAACTGGGGGGCCCAGAACTGGACACAGCACTCGAGGTGCTGCCCAACCAGTGCGCAGCACAGGGGAAGAATCACTGCTCTGCTCCTGCTAGCCACACCATTCCTGATCCACAGGAGTGCCAGGGCTTGGATGAGGGAAATGGTGGGGAGGGGGTGGTAGACACAGTCTGATTGACTCTCAGCCGTGAAGGGTCTTGATTTTCATACCTATTCAGTCTGCATTAGAAGGTGCTGGGGGTCAATATCAACTGGACATTGCTGATATCAATCTATAAACAGGAAAACTAAACTAAACAGAACAAACTGTTCTCTCTACATTGTTTTCAACATAGTATATTCATTTTGAATACACTTCTGAAACCTGTCTAATTAACCACAGAAAACTTGAAAACTTCTCTTATTCCAAATGGCTTTTTTTTCTTTAAGCATTTTGAACAAATGTTTAAGAGCTTTTCCCACTGAATTCACGAACTGAAGAATTCAAGAAAGAAGAGACCTCTGGAATACTAGAATTCCAAGTGGCTGAAGATCCATCCTTATGTTAGCAGAATGAACAGAAATGGGCACAGCTTTGTGGCTGCCCCACAGCTGGAGGGCTGGGCCTGGAGCAAGAGCAGCTCTTGAGGGCCCCAAGGCTGGGGCTCTTGTGCTGCCCTGGGCACATGGGATGGCAGCAGGGGCTGCAGAGCTCTCAACACCTGAGCCAGAGGGGAGCAGGACAGCCAGGGAGCCTCCTTTGGCCTTGGCCCAGCACCTTCCCCCATGGCTGGGGCTGAGTCCTGTGTGAGCTGCAGCTGCTGCTGTGCCCTTGGCAGTTAGCTTCATAATATACAAGCAAATCTTTATTATCTGGGTTGTTTGTGTACTTTTAAGAGATGGCAAGTTTTCCCATCAAGAACAGGAATTTCATGGATTTAACGGATTTTGCTGCTGATGGCAGGAGAAGAAATACTGTTTTTCTCTTCTCTCTTCACCACCAACATTCAGTCCAATATTTAATGCCGCCTTTCCTTCAAGTGTTTCCAGCTCTCCTGGTTAAATGGCCATGTCTAAGGAGATCTCTTTCATTTATAGCTTCTGGATCTATGTCCTTCCTGTTGCTCCCAGATTTCCTCCTGCAGCTGTTCTCTGGTCATTCCAATGTGTCTCCCTTGACTGGCTTCATGCTTTGAGCTTCAGGGAGTTGCCCCACTTTCAGAAGTTTCAATAACATCTTAGTCAGCATCTTACTTGTAGTTTTATCTTTCATATCACCTCTTCTTATGTCTTTGTCTAAAATCCTTCCTGTATGGCAATCTCTTGTGGATGGTGGACATGTCAGATGTTACTGGGATGTCACAAGGAGCTGAGGGAAGGGTTTTTATGTTTATTAAATTTTATCATGTTCACAACTTTTATGTCGTCCATGAAGAGAAACCCTTTCTGTGCCTCTGAGTCTCACCAGTTCCTGGTCCCTCAAAGGACACAAACCTGATCAGTTGTGGTTCCCACTCCAGTGGCTGCACTTGGACCACCCTCCATAGTCAGAGCTGAGCTCCCTTGTCCCAGAAAGTCCCTGGGAAAGGAGGGATGAAACAGGACTGGCTGTGGGGATCAGGGCCAGGGCAGAGCCAGGGAGAAGAATTACTTTTGCATTTGATGGAGCTGTGCCTTCCCTTGGCTTTGTTGGCTGACAATCAATGAACATCCCTCTGTGTCTTGGGCAGCTCCTTCTCCAAGGAAAGCAGGTGGGAGTTGGAACCAAGGAGCTGAAAGCTGCAGGTGCAGCCTGGGCTGGAGGGAGCTCAGATTTGCACAAGGCTGCTCTGAGTGCCAGGGCTTGGATGGGGGAAATGGTGAGGTGGGGGTAGGGACAGAGTCTGATTGATTGTCAGCCATGGAGGGTCTTGATTTTCATGTCTGTTCAAGCTGCATGAAGAGGTACTTGGACACAATGTCAATTGGAGATTGCACATATCAAGGAATTACCAGTAAAAAAAAAATATTGTAGGACTAAACAAATCTTTTCTCACTGACTTTTTCAATATAGTGTATTCACTTTGAATAGGCTTCTGAAATCTTTCTAATCAACTACAAAATATTTGGAAACTGAAATCAAATTATTCCTGGAGGCTTGGATTGTTAAGGTGTTCTGAATGTCAATGAGCCCTGGGACACTGAATTCCTGCACTGAAGAGCTGAAGGCTGAACAAGCCTCTGGAGCAGTAAAATCCAGCAGCAGCCTCCAAGTTGCTGAGGATGTCAGCAGCCCCCACTGAGGCCATCCCTGCCCAGAGACCGTGGGGGAATGGGCAGACAAGGAGAGCATCCCTGGAGCTGGGGCAGCAGAACTCAGAGGCACCAGCGGCTCCAGCTGGAAAATGGAGTGTGGAATGGGGCTGGGAAAAAACACTTCTCAAAGCATTACCTTGGCCCATTCAACTTCACAAACTCTAAGCCTGTTCAATTTTAAGTTACTCAAAATTTGCAAGAGGAGGGAATTAGAAGTAGACACAGAGAGAGAGAAAGACAAAAAAAGATTTAAAGAAACACACACACAGCTACCAACTCCTGGACTCCAGCAGTGTTCAGATGCAAATTCCAGGAGGAGGTAGAGTCAAGATGTGTGCTTGCCTTGTGGTCAGCCTTCCATACCCTTGACCTTCCTGGACCCTTTCCCCAGGTGGCACCTGGGGTCATTTGGTCACTCAGAGGCTGGGCTGGGGGCTCCATAGGTGGCTGTGGAGCATTGCCTGTGCTGTGCCAGGGACTGGCAGCCACTGCTGGGCTGGGATAGAGGCTCTGGGGGGATTGGGGTTCCCAGGGCAGGGCAGAGCTGGGGTTCCAGGGCAGGGCAGGGCTGGACCTGCCCCTTCCCTCCCCACACAAGAAATGTTTCCAGCCAACAATCTCCTCCTGTCTGTCACAGTAGGGAATGTTGGAGGTGAAATCCCAGTTCTGGCCATGGGCACCTGGATGAGAAGGACAGTTCTTTTCCATAGGAAGGAAAAGACAGAGCTCCAGTATTTTGAAGGCAGGTGAGAGCTTCTCTAGTCCACGACCAGCCAGACTTGTCAGCAATGGCAGATTTTGTCTGGGAGCAGTGTTTGGATGTAGGGAATTTTTGAGGTTGAAACCCAATTTTGGCCAGGGTCGTCTGGAGAAGCAGGATGGTTCTTTCCCATAGGAAGGAGAGCACAGAGCCTTCCCAGTGTTCTGGGGACAGCTGGGAAGTGACCCTCATGAAACCATTGCCAGACAGACTTCTCCTGACAATATCCTTATGGGAACAATCCCTGGATAGAAGGAAATTTGGTGGTGAAATCCCAGTTCTGGACATGGGTGCCTGGAGGAGAACAACAGTTCATTTCTATAGGAAGGAAAGCACAGAGCACCAGTGTTTCAACAGCAGATGAGAAGAGACCCTCAACATGCCAAGGTCAGCTGGTCTAGTCATGGGCCCAGGAGGCCAAACCATTCAGAGCTGTTCCACTTTTCCTTTGTTTTATGGTGCCCCATAATGTCACAATGGTGCCTGGCTTCCATGAGACCTTGCAGTCACAATGGTCCCATGAGGCCGTGCAGTGTCACAATGGTCTCTGTGGTTCCCCAGGCCTCACAATGTCACATGACTCCTCTGTTCCATGAGCCCTGCAATGTCACAATGAACCTTTGGACCCTGGGGGTTTGCAGTGTCACAATGGTCTCCTTTGGCTCCACAGTGTCCCAATGCACCATTGATGACATGAGACCCTGCAATGTCACAATGGACTTTTGGTTCCATGCAGCCCTGCAGTGTCACAAAGGCCTCTTGGTTTCATGAGGCCCCACAGTATCACAATGGTCCTCTTGGGGACCCCCAGGGTCACAATGGTCTCACTGGTTCCATGAGTCCCCTCAATGTCACATGGCCCCTTGGTTCCATGAGATTGTGAAGTCTCTTAATGGTGTCTCCATTGTTCCATGAGGCCTTGCAATGTCACAATGAACTTTTGGCTCCATAGGGTCTCACAGTGTCACAATGGTCCCTTGTTTCCATGACACCCCAAAGTGTCATAATGGTCTCTACGGTTCCATGAGGCTCTCACAGTGTCACAATGGAGCCTTGGTTTGATGTGGCCTCCCAGTGTCACAATGATCCCTACATTCCATGGACCCAAATAGCATCAGTACAGTCCCCTTGGTTCTATGAGGCCCAGCAAAGTCACGGTGCTCTCCATGATTCCATGAGGGCCCATAGTGTCACAATTGTCCCTTGGTGTCACAGGGTCCCACAGTGTCACAATGGTCCCTTGGTCTCACAGGGCCCCACAGTGTCACCATTCCCAGTTCCCCTAGGCATTAATTCTTTTTTTTTCTCTGGCTGTTTTCTACTATGTCAAAAGGATCCACCATCTCTGAAACCGCTCTTTAAACACTCTCATGGCTCTCCTCCACTGTCCTCAGTCTCCACCCCACAGAGCACAGAGTTCCTTTGTCCCTATACAGTGCTCATGTGCCCAAGGCCTCCAAACATCACCTTGGGAGATCTCTGGCCCCTCTCCAAGGTGTTTCCAAATGAAAATATTTAGCTCATAGTCTGAGAAAATCATCAGAGGACAGGGCCAGCCTGACTTGTCTGTTCTGGCTGCTTTTGTCTGGGAGCAATCCTTGGATATACAGAATTTGGGAGACCAATTCTAATTTTGGCCATGGTCCCTGGACAAGAAGGCTGGTTCTTTTCCATAGGAAGGAAGGAAGGAACAGAGCCCCTGTGTTTCAGAGACAGATGAGTGTAGCCATGATATTTTATGAAAAATGGTTTTGTCCTGAGAGATTCCCTTGCAAAGACGAAATTTTTTAGGAAGAGTACCAATTTTGGCAATGGGCATCTGAAAAGACAGATGGTTCTTTTCCATAGCAAGGAAGGCACAGAGCCCCAGTGCTCCAGGAGCTGATGAGAGGCAGCCCTTTACATCCCAACATCAACCAGACCTGTCAGGTGGCCCCTGGGAGGCCAAGCCAGCCAGACCTGTTCCCTGTGTTCCATGGGGTCCCACAGTGTCCCAATGGTCCCTTGCTTCCATGAGGCCCTGAGGTGCCATAATGACCCCTTGGTGACACGAGGCCCTGAAGGGCCCTAATGGTCTCCATGGTTCCATCAGGCCCTTCAGAGTAATAATGGTCTCTGGGGTCCATGAAGCCCCGCTGTGTCACCATGGCCCCTTGCTTCCATGGGCTCCATTGTGGCACCACACTCCATGTGGGTGCCACAATGATCCCCTTGGTTCCATGAGGTCTCCACAGTGTCACAGTGATCTCCATGGCAAGGAAAGAACCCAGCCCCAGTGTCAGTCAGGGGCAGTCACCAGAGGCCAAGGCCAGCCAGACTTGACGGAACTGGCAGATTTTGCCTGGGAGCAACTCTTGGATATACAGAATTTCAGAGGCGAAATCCCAATTTCAGACATGGACACTGGAGAAGGATGACTCTTTTCCATAGGAAGGAAAGCACAGAATACTGGTGATGTTTGAGGGGTAGATGAAAGGCAGCCATCAGAGGCCTAGGCCAGCCAGACCTCTTGTCCTGGTAGCTTTTGTCTGAAAGCAACCCTTGGATATAGGGAATTTGGGAGGTAGAACCCCAATTTTGGCCGTTTCTGCAGAGATAAGAAGGACGGTTCTTTCCCATAGGAAGGAAAGCACTGAGCCCCAGTGTTCTGACAGCAGAGGAAAGGCAGCCCCCAGGAGGCCAAGGGCAGCCAGACCTGTCTGTCCTGGCAGCTTTGACTGGGGAGCAATCCTTGACTATCCTGAGTTTTGGAGGTGGAATCCCAATTTTCGCCATAGTCAAGATGGACGTTTTTTCCTATAGAAAAGTAAAGTCCAAATGTTTTGGAAGAAGATGAGAGGTGGCCACCCTTAGGCCAATCCAGCCAGATTTGTCTTTCCTGGCACTGTTTGTCTAGGGGCTATCCTTGGACATAGGGCATTTTGGAGGCGGAATCTCAGTTTTGGCCATGGGTGCCTGGACAGGAAGAAGAGTTCTTTTCATTAGGAAGGAAAGCATAGAGCCCCAGTGTTTCAGAGGCAGATGAGTGCCAGCCCTCAGGAAGCCAAGGCCAGCCAGACTTGTCATTCCTGGCAGCTTTTGTCTGGGAGCTATCCTTGGATAAAGGGAATTCCAGAGGCAGTTGCCCAATTTTGGCCATGGGTGCCTGGTTGAGATGGATGGTTTTTTCCCATAGGAAAGAAAAGCACATGATCCCAGTGTTTCATAGGCAGATGAGAGGTGGCCCCCAGGTAGCCAAGGCAGCCACATCTGTCTCTCCTGGCAGATTTCATCTGGGAACAATCTTTGCATACAGGGAAATTTGGAGAAGGAATCCTAATTTTGCCCAGAGGCCCCTGGAGGATCAGGACAGTTCTCTCCCATAGCAAAGAAAGCCCAGAGCCCCAGAGCTTCAGGGGCAGAGGAGAAGCAGCCCTCGATATGCCAAGGTCAGCCAGATCTGTCCAGCAGCCCCCGGGGGGCCAAACCAACCACAGCTGCTCCCTGTCCCCTTGGTTCCATGGGGCCCCACAGTGTCCCAATGGTCTCCTTGATTTCATGAGTCCCTGTAGTGTCACAGTGTTCTCCTTTCTTCTGCAGTGTCACCATGGCCCCTTGGCCCCCTGCGGCCCCGCTGTGTCACAATGGCTCCTTGGTTCTACGGGCCCCACAGCTTCACCCGTGACCCTTGGTTCCATAGGGGTTGTCATGGATTGACCCTGGCACAGTGCCAGTGCCCCCATGAAAGGTGTATTTCCAAAATGGTTACTGTGAGATGTGACCTGGAAACAGAACAAAGCAGGCTCCAACTTGGGAATGGAGGGAAAAGACAACACTTTATTAATCTACAACATAGAAACAAAAGGGAAAAAAGAAAAAAACACACACAACAATCCACAATGGAACACTTCCAAAACACTCCTCCTCCCCCCACCCCTCTAACATTCAATCCCCTCTAACACATCAATTCTCAGTCCAATACCCTCCTCCACACAAGCTCCCCCCAGTTCATCAGGAGAGAGGAGTCTCCCTCTTGCACCATGGGCCTCCCCATGAAACACAGTGGAACCTCCTGTGCTTCTGTGTCACACGTGGCAGCCACCCAAAGAAAATCTGCCGTGGTGACCATCTTCCTTCCATGTCCAGTGCTCTCACCACTGTCCATGGATCCAAACTGCTCCTTAGGTCCTTTTAAGAATGCATTGCCCAGTTCCAAGAAGTGGCCTTCTCTCACCATTTGGGACACCTGTCCCCCCTATATATTCACTCCCCTGGGGCCTGGGGGCTCTCAGGAACAGAGATCCTTTGTTGCAGGCAGAGGGCTCCACCACACCCTCCCCCTCAGTCTCTGTTCCCTCTACTTCTCTTAATGGCCTTGTCACTCCTGGCTTCTGGCCAACCACCTCCCCCAAGGTGCAGTCTCTGCATTACAGGAAGAAATTGGTTTCGCCCGTGGCTATGTAAGAGGAAAGTCCAGCCAAAGCCACTCCAATCATCTCCTCCATCTAGGGCACTCTCATCTGCTGGCATTTCTTCACCAACTCAAACCTTCTTCTTCTTTCCCATGCTCCGTCCCCCCTCTCAATTCACAACTACGGAGAATCAGTGTTTTACAGCTTCCATTGTTTCAGCACCAAAGGGTTAAAAGCTCAGCCCAGTCTGCCAGCGGCTGGGCACCTTGCCCCTGGACTCCAAAGAGGAAGCCTCTCTGGGAATGCTCTGCTTTTAACCCCTGTGTGTTCTCAGAGGCGTATCCAAGTCCCCAGTGGCCACACCAGGTGCCAATTTCAAATCTGGCCACTGATTTTTTTGACCATAACTTTCCCAGAAACTCACTTCCTGGTCAAACCATGACAGGGGTCCTGAGTTTCACAATGGTCCCCCTGATTCTGAGGCACCAGAGTGTCACAATGGTCTCTGTGCTTCAATGAGATTCCATGGTGCCACCATGGTCTCCTTGGATCTACATTGTCACAATGGCCCCTTGGTTCCATGAGTTTCTGTACTGTCAACAATGGTTTCTTTGCTCCAAAGAGGCCCTGATGTGTCACAACAGCTCCTTGGTTCCTGTTGCTGTTGAGTAAGAAAGTGGCACAGACTCTAAGAAGGCTGGTTTGCACAGCAGCAGCTTTAATATGAAAAACTCTCTTTTATAGACCATTCTGATATATTTCACCTGACTGGCAAATTAAAAAAAAACACCTTTCTCAATCCTTAAGAACAGGAAAACAGAGAGTAGGAAAACACCACCTGAAGGTTGTTTATAATAACAAGCTATCATTATTTCTCTACAACTCCCTAAAAGTCTCACAAAACTGCTGTGAGAAAACTTATCTGGTTTTCTCGCTCTCTGACCAGACTGTCACATCCACAGGTTCCATAAGGTTCCATAGTGTCATGTAGGGAAAATCAAGTTATGAAAAGCCAGCGTCCATGAAGGAGACAGAGGAGTCCTTCAACTTTATTGGAATAAAGGGAGAGAATCCATCAGGACACACGCCCACAGGGTTTTCTCTCTCAAGGCTTCAGAGGGCACAGCCTCCTTTCATCCTGAGCTCCTGGCTGCACGTTGCCCTCCTCCTTTCCCCACTAGCTGCGGCACAAGGAAGGTACAGCCTTCCTGAACTGCCTACCCCATATTCCCCTCTTGAACCTGTCATTTTAACCCAAACATCAGAAACTCAAGCTTGTGCAGACCCACTTGTCTGTTTCAGGAGCCAAGCTGTCTGGGCTCTGTAATAAAACTGTTGCTTGATGTCAGTAGAGACATTAAGACCCATTTCACAGATGTTAACACCCCTACCTTCACCCATCGAATCGTTGGTAAAGACATCTTGCCTGTCAGTCACAATGGACTCCTCAGTTCCGTGAGGCCCTACGGAGTCACAACTGACCCATGGCTCCATGAGGTTCCCCAGTGTCACCAAGGTGTCCTTGGACGGCATTGTCACAACTGACTCATGGCTCCATGAGGTTCCCCAGTGTCACCAAGGTGTCCTTGGACTGCATTGTCACAACTGACCCATGGCTCCATGAGGTTCCCCAGTGTCACCGTGGTTGCTGTCAGAGGCTGGATGAGATCCATGTCCCGAGACACCTTGGGATGCTCGGAATGCCCATGTGGGGCCAGGGCCGGGTCAGGCCTTGGTCTGTGGTGGGACAGAGCCCAGCCCTGGCCCGCCAGAGCTGTGAATCACACTGCAGAGGTGGTGTTAACCCAGCTCTGATTGGCAGAGCTGTCATTCACACAGCAGGCAGTGCTAACCCAGTTCTGATAGGCCAAGGTGTCAATCAGTCACACACATGGGCTGTGTAACCCAGGTCTGACTGGGCAATCTGTCAGCCAATCACACACCAGGGTTGGTACCAACCCTGACTCTGATTGGCCAAGCAACCAGAAGTCCTACCTAAGGGGTGGGCCCATAGAGTCCCAGGGGTTTAAAAGACTGAGCTTAACCTCAGCCCATGGCTTGGGCCTTGCCTTTTGAAGTTTGTGGTTCCCTAGTTGTGTGAAAAAATGCATATTTTATGATTGGCTTTTCACAAATAATAAAGTGTATATTATATGTGGTATGTTAGAAAGTTATGCTGTATTAATTTTCTAAAGTAGTGTGTTAAATACAATTTTAGGTTATAACATAATATTAAAATAGAAGCTATGCTATGTAAGATACTTTTTTAAAAAGAAAGGCCTCACACCAGATAGCAGCCACGGGACACTTAAATCTCTCAGAGAAAGACAATTTATTGCTCCATTATCAGAAGAAATGAACTTCTTCCTGCTTTGCTCAGCCCTGAAGATGACGTTAGGATTAAGAGGAAGAAGTTGACAATGACCAGACAGAATCCTTTGTTTGAATGGAATTTATGCATCGTGAATGAAGTGTATGAATATGCAACAGGCTATTGTTTTTAAGGGTTAATCCTCTGTTAACATGTGTCCTTTTTTGGGCTTATTTTGCCTAGAAAGAGGTACCCAGACTGTCCATAACTTTTTGTTTTTATTGTCTCATATTGTCCTAATCTCTATTGTTCAAATTTTTATTACTCTAATTATATTGCTATTTTTATAACCATTTTATTATGATTAAACTTTTAAAATTTTAAAAACAATGACTGGCTTTTTTTTCACATGTCTTTCTGTGAAAATCTGTGTCTTTCTGTATCTCTTCTCTTTCTTCACCTTTAAATCCTTTTTACCTGGAGCACTATTGGGTAACATAACATCTTAAGGGTTTAAAGGTTTCCAGGTTAGATGTGCTATGTTAATGAAGTTAATGCTATGGAAAGCATTTTATGCTGAAGTGTGTAGCAGCACAGGTGCTACCAATGTTCCTGGAGTGTCCTGCGTTTCCAAGCCCGAAGCCCGTTGAACTTGATGATCCTTGTGGGTCCCTTCCTACCAAGAATATTCTTTGCATCTGGCCATGTTGGGAATACCTGGTTGGTGTTTCTCCTGTGCACCAAACTCAAGGAAAGGAGCCTTTGGTTCCCCTGAGCATTTCAGTGTTCTGGGGTGTTCCAGCCCTGCAGGCTCACAATGGCCTCTTGTTTCCATGAGGCCTCACAGTATCACGCTGGCCCCTTGGTTCCATGGGCCCAACAGTGCCACAATGATCCCCTTGGTTCCACAACTTCCCACAGTGTCACACTGGCCCCTTGGATCCATGAGGATCTGGAGTGTCACACAGGTTGATGGCATTTGTCCTTGCTGACCCTCACATCCCCCTGCCCCACAGAGAGCCCCGAGCCACCCGTGAGGGACAGGCCCTGCTGGCCCAGGCTGGGCTCAGGGCTTGGCCTTTCTGCTTCCCCCAGCCAGCCCAGGCCTTGCTCAGCATTGCAGTTCCCTGCCCACAGCCTTGGGCTCCCTGCACTCCTGGCCTCAAGGATCTGCTCTCAGCAGTCCCTGGGGAGCTTTTGGCACTCCCTGTCCTCACTGGGGCCCAGCCATGCTCCACGGCACTTGGAGTTTTGCTGCTGACTCCTTGAGCAGCTTCTTCAGCCTTCTCTCAGTGCATGAGGCTCCTGGACTCAGGTCCAAATCCACTGTCGGGTTCATTAAAATACAGAAAGCTCTTGGGGGCTCTTTGTCTCCCTTCAATTGTCTTCAAGTCTCCAGGGCTTGTGCAGTGATGGGAGCTAGTTTGGAGTTCTGTTCAGGAGGGAGATTTCAAAGTGCATGTCATGATTTTTAGTTTCTTAATCACATGAGCATTTTTTTTATTTTTCAGTTCAGAGAAAAGGTGACTGAAGCTTTCCCCAGGGGATCTTGATGCTGAATGTCTCCTTAGGAGGTCTGGGCACAGAGAAGAATGAGACCCTTGCAGGCTGACTCTAGATAACGTGCTCCTGATCCCCGGCCTCACCATGTCTGACATCATCCACCTGAGACTAACATCTAAAATACAAAAAAAAATTAATGCAAATTATTCTTTATTTTTAATATTTTAATTAAATGTATTTATTGTATTTATTTCTTATTTGTAATAATAGTTGTTTTATTTTTATTACCTAATTTTATATTTACATCAAAAATCTGTACATATTTAGCAACTAATAAAATTAATGTTCATTGGTTCTAAGTATCACAATTCCCTTCATTCACTAATTAACCTCTATTGGTTATTGCTTTCTCCTTCTTTATGCTAATTTGCCCTATGTTTAGTCCTTTTGTCATCTTGTTTAATCATCTTTTTCTCACACATGGTTCAAGGGGGCACTTGGGCTTACACGGAGATAATTTTTGGGGCACATTTGGGGCAGTTTTGGGTCTGGGGAGGGATTTAGAGAGATCTTGAGACTCGGGAGGACACTTGGGGGAGTCGGGTGGGAAATGGGGGGGGGCACTAAGGGATTCTGAAGGACAGTTCGGGGTCCAGGGACCACTTGGGAGTGCAGGAGGGCCCTTGGAGGTCAGGAAGGGGAATTTGGGGCCCTTCGGAGTCCGGGCGGGCCCTTGGGGGGCTCGAACGGGGCTCTCTGGGACGCGGGGGGGTAAAGCCGGAGCGCTAATGGCGCCCTGCGAGGCGCGGGGGGTGATGGGAAATGAAGTCCTGGCTGCAGTAACTCCGTGAGCGCCGCGGAGCATGATGGGAGCTGTAGTCCAGGAAGTAGCTCCACTGCAGGACTTGGGGGTCCGGGGAGCCAATTGTGGGTGCGAGCGGCCACTTCGGGTCCTCAGAGGGCACCTGCGGGGAACCTGCGGTGTCGGGGAGCCCTGGGGGGAACCTGGGAAGTCGTTATGGGTCCCTTTGGGGCGTGGGACATGACGGGACTTGTACGGCCGGAACGGGGTTATGTCGGGGCTCTGGGGTCGCGGGGCATGTTGCAGATGGAGGCCCGGCTATAAAGACGCTCTACTGTGCGCAGAGCATCACGGGAGATGAAGTCTCGGCTGCAAGGGCGCTCAGTGGGTGCCGCGGTGCATGATGGGAACTGCAGTCCCGACACGACCCATTGCTCGCTGTCATCCTCACCAGCCCATTCCAGCATTCCAGTCTTTCCGGAGGCTGGTCCGTCACAGGGCACGCCATGAATCCACTCAGTGCCTGCTTCTTGGCCAGGTGTCTGTAAGGGTGTTTTGGCAATGAGTACCATTGTCTGATTAAATTCTTTCATGGGGCACCGTGTGCCCACAACACTCATTTTCCAAACAGTGGCATGGGGCACAGGCTCTGTGCAGTCATCCAGCCGTTGTTCTCACCACCACAGGCACATAGCACTTGCCGTGGTGGGTTTGGGGTACAGTCAGTCTGCCAGGCCTCCCCATAATTATACTCCATCCCTCATGAGCAAAACCCTAAATAGTTTTTTTATTTGGGAGGTCAAAAACACTTTAATTTTATATTTCTGAGCCCAAATCCCCCCTAAATGAGTGTTTCTTAGCTCCCTAAACTGGTGTTTCAGACACCAAAATATCCTTAAATTGGTGTTTCTCAGCCCAAAATCTCTCTAAATTGCCGTTTCTGAGTTAAAAATAGCCCTAAATTGCTTTCTTTGAGACTTGGAGCTGCCTAGTTTTTTTTTTCCCGAGCCAAAAACCTCCCAAATGCAGTATTCTGGAGCCCCAAAACCCCCAAAACTGCCCATTTTCGGCTCCAAAGCTCCTGAAATCACTGTTATGGCCCTGAAGCTGCTGAAAGGGGGGTTTCTAAGCCATGAAGTTGTTATAAATGAGAAGCTTGACTAGGCCAATATTCAAGCAGCAATCAATTTATTAATTAATATGGTAAAGTATGAGCAATACAGCGCTGGGTACAGCGGGGGAAGTTTTCCCTCCAACTGCACACTGATAGTTGGGGCTTACAGATATTTATAGGGGTATTCATAAGCTTTCTCAAAAGTTTCTATTCCCGATTTTTACGTCAGAATTCTATACACTATTGTGATTTAGTTTTTCTCAGCATGTATCTCAGAAAAGAGTATCCCCAGATGGTGGGGTCCAGCTTCCAAAAGAAGAAAGAAGTCTCCCAGGTGGTGAGGTCCAGATTCCAGATGTGGGTTCACCTTTTAATTGCGGGGTTTCGTAGGTTTGTGTATCCCTAAATTGGTGTTTAAGAGCCCCAGTGCTCCCTAAATCACTATTTCTGAACCCAAGTGCCGTTTCAGGTCCTAAAAACTCCCCAGGTGGGTGTTTCTGAGCCCCGATGCTCCTGAGACTCCTGTATTCTCAGCTGTGAAGTTCCCCAAATGTCAATTTCTGATGCCAAAAGTGCCCTGAAATGGTATTGCTGAGTCCCAAAGTATCCTAAATTGCTGTGTCCCAAAGTATCCTAAATTGCTGTTTTTGTGCCCCAACTCTCTGGACACTGATTTTTCTGAGCCCCAAAGCTCATTAAATTGGTGTTCCTGAGCCGTGAAGCTCCCCAAATTGCTTTACCCGATCCACAAAGCTTCCTCAGTATTGAGCTTTTTGAGTACTGCAGTTCCTTAAACATGTGCTTCTGAGCCCAAGAGCTCCCTAAATTGGAATTTTGAGCTGAAAAGCTGCCTAGAGGAGACTTTCTGAGGCCAAAAGTTTCCCAAATCACTGGTTTTGAACCAAATGCTCCCCAAATTGGTGTTTCCAGCCCCAGTGCTGCCTAAAGTTTGGGCTTGTTCAGAGCCCAAAATCTCTCTGAATCAGTATTTGGGACCCCAAATCTTCCCTAAATCACTGAGTCCCAAAGCTCCCAAACTTGCAGTTTCTTAGCCCAAATGCTCCTGAATGAGAGTTTCTGAACCCCTGAGAACCCAAAATTGCTGGTTTTGATCTCAGAAGCTGCCTACATAATTTTTTTTGGAGCCAAACCTGTCCCTAGATGGTTTGGAAGGCTGTGCCTGAGTGCTGGTGGAATGCAGTGGAAGGGGAGAGGCTCTGCCAGAGCAGTGTCAGGGAGGATGAGGATGGGAGGTGTGAAGAGCAGCTGGCACACCTGGAGATCCTCAACAGGATGGGCAGAGTTTGACTTTGTGAGTGAGCAGTGGAGGGGTCAGAGAGGGGGGACACTGCCTTGGCAGCTCAGAAACTCCCTGATCATCAGGGAGAGTTGGCAGAAGAGCTCTGGGGGCAGCCTGGAGGGGTCTCCAGGCAGGGAGCAGGTTCCCAGGGGAATGGCAGCTGCCCTGGCACTCGTGGCCAGGCAGAGCAAAGGGCTCCAGCAGCATGGGGGATTTGGGAGTGATGGCTCAGCAGAGCTGCCTGGCGGGTGCACAGGGCGATGCTCATGGGCACCTGGTCCTGCCTCACAAGGAAGGGCTGGGCAGGGATGTGCTCATCAGGGCCAGCCTGGGCTGGCACAGCCAGGAAAGAGTGGGGTCCAGGCACCAAGGGCAGGGACTGAGGCCTGCAGCAGAGCACAGGCTGGGGCTCCAGGGGAGAAGGCTTTGATGGGCCCGGGGTGCTGAACCAGGCGGTGGCAGGGGCAGCAGCTGCGGAGGGTTCCCACCCCCACGGGCTCCTCCCTCCCCCTCAACACCTCCTTTCTTGGTTTGACACCGATTTCCTGTACATGCCTATGAGGAAATCTGATCGGCTTCACAGGGCAGCCTCTTCCGAGGGCAGGAATGGTCTCCCCAGAGCCAGGAGTAAAGCACTCATCTCCCGAGGCTCTCGGCTGAACTGACCGAGCTCCAGGGTGAAAAGGCAGCACAGGGAGGTGCAGCACAGCAGCAAAGCAAGCCAGCAGCACCCGGGGCTTGTGAGCAGGAGCACAGCCAGGGGAAGGGCTGACCCCTTGCCCAGCACATTCACACCATGCCTGCCCAGTGACAGCAGGGCTGTGGCACTCAGGAACCACTGCCCTGGTGGGTCCCTGAGGGGGCAATCCTCCAGCTGTCCTTCAAGTGCCGGTGGGATTTCCTTAAGAATATCAGTGTCTGCACCAACAAAACCAACAGCAGAAGCGTGGCCCTGCCCAAGCAGAAGTGTCTGCAGCAGAGCAATCTGCACAGTCTGCAGCCGCCCCTCTGGGCAAGGCCCGTGGAATCGCTGTTGGCAATACTCAGCAGTGACACCCCCTCCTCACAAGGCTTCCCGGGCAGTGACCATCCCTGGGCTGGGCACTGCTGAGGGCCTCAAGGGCTGTGTCCAGTTCTGCCAGAGAACTGAGTGGGAAAAGTTCCCTGGGCCATGCTGGGGCCTTCACTGGCCTTGCTGAGGTTTGAAGGAGCCCTGCTGCCCTCCAGGGCCCCCAGGGCTTTCAGTGTCTTTGCCTCATCAAGGCCCAGCTGTGCTGCAGAGCAGGGGGATCAGTCAAGAAGGGTTGGAGGGACACCACAAAGTTAATATTTCATAGAATTCCCATTCAAAGGTCATTGTCCATTCCCGCCCACAGTCTACAGACATTAATCCAGTTCCTAATTCATTCCTACAAAGAAAAAAATTGACAATTCTGCCCTTACTTATTTATTTAATGTTATTTTTGTCTGATAGCAAAAATTGTTGCTGTGACTCTTGCTACACATTGTGTGAGAAGAGTAAAAAGTAAGTAGCATGTTGATTAGGCACAGCCTGGATGCCATGAACACATTATGGAAAATTGTTTGTTTCTTTGATCTTGGCTGATCAGAAAAATTTTTAGTCTGAATATATAATAGATAATTATTTCATGGAGTGAGTAGAACTTAATAATATAAAATATAAATATTAAAACAGTAGCTCACCTTAGCAGCTCAGAAAAAGCATAATGAGATTTCACCACCACTCATACAATCCTTCTGGACTGAACTCCAATACTGGTATTAATGTTGTATTAATGTTGTATTAGACTTGTTATATATGCTTTAGCCAATTTGATTTAATAAGGAGAATTTATTCCATAATTAAAATACAATCTTAAAAAGGTCACAAGCAAAGATTAGATTGATGCTGAACTACGCTAACAGCGTCGGGTGAGACAGGTTGGTGCACTTTGGCTTCTCTCCCCTGTACATCAGAAAGAGACAGCTCTTACAAAGTCTTTTTATACATTTCTAAGCTCTAAGAGTTGTTGGGAGGGTTTCTTGCTTTCTTATAGTTGATCTTATTCTTTTAGCATATTCATGTAGTTTTTCTTTTCTTCTTGTTGCTCTTGCTGAGAGTTTCCTGAAACTGGTAAATAATTCACTTTAGACGAAAATCTCCTGCAGTATGCATTCTAGGAGACACATATTTATTTTATCGATGATGCATATCGAATGCATATTGCTGGGGTTTGGTAAGACGAATAAGCCTCTGGAATCAACATTTCTGGAGATGAATATTCAGGCTAGGATTTTCGTGCATATCGCTGTAATCTTACGAGAGGGAATTTCCTGGAATTCTCTTTTGGTATGCTAGGATTTTTATCAGGTGAGTTTACTGTAGTCTCAGCACAAATTTATACATATCATCTATTACAGACTCAACTCATAATTCAAAATTTCTAATTTATTTGGCTTCTGTTGGTAGACCAGACTCTTTTGGTCTCTGGGCAACAGAGACATCACTAACAATGCAGAAGAGAGAGTTTGTTGGTTTTTGAGTTTTTTCCTTTCTCCTCTCTCCCTGCCCCCCTCATTTTCTTTTTCATTCTCCTCCCCTCTTCTGTCTTTCCTCCTTCATTTTCTTTTCCCCCCTCAAAGCTTCAATTTTGGCTCAGGATTGCAGAACTGGCCGTGCCTAAAATAATTCTCATGTCTAAAGCAGTTGTCAGGGCTCCTTCTAAATATGAGAGAGAGACAGAGAGAACAATGTGTCTCTGACTGTGAGAAGTGGGGTGACCCATCCCTGGAAGCACAACCATCTTCCCATGAGTGGTGATCTGAGGTAATGTCTGTGTTCATCAGTTATCAATGGCAGAGGCACATCCAGGACAGCTCCATGTGCACATCACCTACTCATTGTTACTGTTTGCGAAGCCATCACACTATTGCTCTGCTTTCAGGAGGAAACCCCTCAAACTCTGTGTTTTATGCCATTTATATGCTTTCCCTCCTTTCAGACCAGAGCAAAACAGGAAAAGGTAGTGGGAGGAAATAGAGCAGGATTCAATGGTGGGAAAGCACCCCTGGCATCTCCTGTCTGACCTTCAGTTAGACCCGTGGGACAGCCATGGGCCCTGGGGCTGTGACTTCTCTTGGGTCCCTGCCAGCATTTCTCTATTTCTAATCCTCAGTGGAGCTCTTTTCCTCACCTGGGTCTATCCTCCCCTTGAACACCAGGAAAGCTTTGTGGACATGCAGCAGCTTTTGGCAAGGGATTCCTGAATTCAGTCCAGGTCCTCCTCCTTCTCTGGAACATGGCCCTGGGCAAAGAAAACAGAAAGTCACAAGGAGCAGACAGCCCAGGGAAATGGAGTGCAAGAAGGAGAGGGAGAGCAGAGCACGGCAGCAAGCTGTGCCCTGAGCAGAGGTTCCCTCACTCCTGAGCAGTCCCTGTTTCTGCCTTCACCTTGTCATTGCTGCTCTGATGGATATGGTCAGAAGGGACAGGTGGCTTTGTTGGAAGGGGCAGCAGGGCCCTGCTTTCTGCAGCCAGCTGTGCAGAAGAGGATATTTAGGAAACTCCCCAGTCTGACCCTTCCCGAGGCTCTCTGGCCATCACACTCCAGCCACCAGAGATGTTCAGTGCTCCTCCACAGCAGTGCCCCAGTGCCCCAATGGGCCCTGCTGGACTCCCCACACTCCCACACCCAGCCCCCATGTCCTCCCCGGTTCCAGCCCAGGTTTCCCAGAGCAGAGTCTCAGATGTCTGATTCCATAAAGCCATTTATTCCCAGTGCACTAACACAGGAACAGCCTGCGCTGGTGCCTCTGAGGAGGGACCCCAACAAAGGAATCCCTTGGTTTTATCCCCTCACAGTCTGCATTACCAAGGCTCAAGCCTGGCTCTTCCTCCAGGGCCCTCAGCTCCTGCTGGGTCTCTCGGTGTCCCTCCCCCAGCTGTGCCACCTCTCTTGGTGCCCTTTGTTGTGCTTTGTTGGCCATTCACATGCTCTTGTCTTGGGCTCCCACCTGGAGCTCAGCTTGCATCTGGCATTGCAGCTGGCCAGCCACCTGCACCAGGTGTGTTCACAGCCAGAAGGAGGGAGAGTGGGAGTGAGGTGGTTTCAGTTTTGTCTTTGTTACTCAGCTTGCCGCTCTGTTGGGAATTGCTGAGAAAGCAAAGCAATCCTCCCCAAGCTGAGTCTGGTTTGCCCATTATGGCAACTGGTGAGGGATGTCCCAGGCTGTGTGTGAGCTCTTCAGTCATATTTTTCCTCCTGTCCCATTGAGGAGGGGGAGTGAGAGAAGTTTGGTGGGCATCTGGCAGCCAGCCAAGGTCACTTGTCCTTTCTCCATAGATTTCTTCATAGCTGGTCAGGATAACCTCCAGGATTTGAATCTGAAGGAATGGAAAATGGTCCCTTTCCTCTGTGGAAAATTGTGGCTGGGGTTGAACACCAGGCTCTGCACTCTGCAAAAGCAGGTGGTCTTAATTTTGACCAAGGAAGATGATGTCTGTGAGAATTCTCAGAGCTCCAGGGCAAACAAGATGAGTTAGGGATCAGCTGAGAGTACAACAGAACATCTTATCAACTGCATTATCTTCTCTGGTCCTGCGCTCACCACAGAGATTTTGCCCCTCTTTTCCCTTGCATTGCAGAGTGAACCTAGAGAACAGGATACGGGAGACAAGAAAAAAGGATTGAATATCTTGGTAAGAGCTGTATTCTGTTCGGACAGTAATAGAAGGGAAAATAAGTAAATTAAAAAACCCTGAGTAGATCAGAGGTTTGAGTAGTATAAGGGATATATGTGTCCCAAAAAAGCTCTTAAATGCATTTTTAAAATCCTTAGGGAAATATCATAGTGAAGCTTCCTCTTTTTAATTTTTCGTTTTCTTCTCATATGAACCTAATGACCACCAAAAAAAAAAAAAAAAAGAAAAGAAAAAAAAGTTAATGGCAGCATGACCAAGGAGGCCAATTTGAGTCCATAAGTGTGGACTCATGGATCCCATTGCTCTTGTCTGTGGCCATTTTTGGGAGCCCTTGAGATGGGATGTGTTATCCCTGAGAGAAGTGAAGCCAGTGGAGGTCTCTCCCCTGGGCACGTTGCCTGCAGAACCCGTTCCAGAGCCCAGCAGAAGGCTTGGCTTTTGGGGTGGGATCAGTTTGGTCACAGGGGTCACTTTCTTTGATCAGAGGTACATCTTACTCTAGCAGAGGGTGTTGCTGAGCAGGGCTTTGATGGTCAGGCTGAAATGAATGTGCCAGGGGACACAGAAGGGATCTGTGAGGTCTCTCTCCACTCCCGGAGTGTGAGGCAGAAGAGTCTCACCCTCTCGTGGGTGGCTGTGCTGTGGTGGGACTGAGGCACCTGTGTGGTGCCTGAGTGCTGTGCCAGCTGAGGCAGCTCCCTGGCCCAGGAGAGCTTCAGTGGGCCCCGAGGGTCAGGAACCCCCAGCACTGCTGTGGGGCTCCTGGTCCACAGGAGTGGCTCCTGAGCCAGCTGTGGGATGTGTTCTGCCCCAGAACCTGTTCAGTGCAGTCCTGGAGTTCCTTGGGGAAAGGTTCTTGTTAAATGTCCTGTTTTTCATTTGGATTTTATTTTCATATGTACCCGATGTCCAGCCACGGCATTTGCTGTCTCTATGGCTCAGAAAGTTGCAGAAATGATATACGACGAATTCAGTAAGTGTGCTGGATCCCATTGCTCTTGTCTGTGGCCATTTTTGGGAGCCCTTGAGATGGGATGTGTTATCCCTGAGAGAAGTGAAGCCAGTGGAGGTCTCTCCCCTGGGCACGTTGCCTGCAGAACCCATTCCAGAGCCCAGCAGAAGGCCTGGCCTTTGGGGTGGGATCAGTTTGGTCACAGGGGTGACCTCCTTTGACCTGGGACACATCCTACCCTAGCAGAGGGCGTTCCTCGCAATTGGTAATAATTTCAAAGATATAGCACATCCCTTCTGGGATTTCCTTTCTTTGAGCACTAAAGGAGGAATCTCATCCTTGGTTTAGCTACAGGGTCCTTTCTGCAGGTGAGTGCCAGTACTTGCCCACACTACCTGGAAGCTAAACCCTGCCAAGCAGAGATCCAGAGGTCTGTCGTGCATGAGGGCCCTGTGCAGTCAGATCAAGAAATCCCACCTGTCCATAAATTCCCATTTCCAAAGACCCCCAGCCACTCCTTTGCTATGTTGCCCATCCCCATGAAGATGCCCGGGACCCTGGGATCCCAGGGTGCAGAGAGTCCCTGCAATGGGCTTTTCCCAGCACAGACCAGCACAGCCTGGCCCCTGCTGGACCCCACCCCCTGGATTCTGAGGGCAGCTGTTCTCCTGCCCCCAGCTCTTTCCAGCTGTGATGCTGTCAGGGGAATGCCATTCCCTCAAGGGACACTAGGAATTTAGCATGGCCTAGGCTCTCCCCCATGTCCAGGCCTTTGGGCAGTGAGGAGGCCATGGGGCTCCTCCCAGTATTCCTCACCAGCTGCACAGGAGCTCCAAGCTCATGTTTAGAAGTGGTGCCAAGACTCCTTTCAAAAGGCAAAAGCTGTTAGAGAAAAACATGTCAGGAAGAAAACTGGGGCTACAGTAGGGAGGCCAAGGCTTCTTCCCACAGCAAACTCCTGTAGGAAAAGGACTTGAAAGCCAGGACAGTGGTATGTGGTACCCAGAGGTGCATCAGCCTGTGAATTCCACATCTCTGTTTTTCAGGGATGAGTAAATTCTTTTCCAAGGCTGCCAAATTAGAAAGAAAGATCTAAATAAAAAGAGGCCTGAAAAAAATTGGTAAACAGACAGGACATGAGGGAACTAAGTCTGAGCTTTTTGTTTGCCCTCTGAATAAAGAAATAAAGCAAAAAAAAAATCCATTTCTGGATTGCACCTTGATCACAGTGTTTAATTCCTCTGAAGTAATTCTTTCTCCAGACAGAGGAATAAAAAACCGACCTGCAGCAAGATCTGAGACCCTCAAGAAGATACTTTAAAAGAGAGAATATGAGCATGTCAGAGAGGATGGGTGGTCTCCTACTCAAGGGAGAACGGCCAGTTTCCCAGTAACACCAATCTTTTTCTACAGGAAGGAGAAGGAGGGAGAAAACCAACAAGGTCCTGGAATCTGTGATAATCGAGGCCTTCCAGGACCTCAACAATAAAATAAAAGCTCTGCATGAAGATTTCAAAAAATTAGAGGAGTCCACAAAGCATGAGGTTCAAATACTCAGAGCAGAGCTGGAGAAGAACCCAGGTAAGCAGGGCCATTGCCAAGCAGACCTTCACCCATCTGAAGGCAGAAGCTGCTCTACAGGCCAACACCCTGTGAGCTCCTCCTGCTCAGCTCCTCAGAGGGGATGTGGAGGGACAGTCCTTCCATGGGGAACAGCTTCTGTGGTCCATGGCACTGGAACAGCTCCATGCTGAAGTGTTCTCTGCAGGTGGTCAGAGTCCCTGTTCTGTTCCTCACCTTTGCCTGGGGTGTGTGCTGGGAGTTCTCTCACTGCCTGATACTTGCTAAGGCTCCCCCCTTGAAGTCCTGTCCCTGTCTGTCTCCCTTTCCCACTGCCCTCCTCCTGCTGCCCCACTCCTGGTCCCATGCTGGGGCACATGTGAGCTCAGCCTTGTTTCCCTGTTGATGATCAGCAGGGAGAGGAGCTTCCCTGAGCAGAGCCTGGATGTGTCTGTGAGCACAGGGCCTGTGGAGAGCAGCTCTGCCTGCAGGAGCTGGTGCTGGTGCTGGGAAGGGGAAGGATCAGCTGGGGCTCAGACTCCTGTGTGGGCCAGGCTGGCCCCAGGCTGTGCCCCTGGGCCTGGCCCAGGCAGGACACAAAGTGTGTTGGGAACAGCCTCTGGCCACAGGGCAGGGACAGCTGAGATTGGTCTGACCTGATCTGAGTCCTGTTCTTGCTCCAGCTGCAGCCAGCAAAGGCAGAGCAAGGAGTAGCCCAGGAGAGTCCAGGGAAACCCCTGCAATTCCTGCTGGCTCAAGCTCTTGTGGGCTAGGAATTAAGTGTGTGGCCACTTTTCAAAGCTGGAGCTGTTTATGTATTGGGCTACAGAAAGGACAAAGGAGTTGTTGAAAAGAGATGAAAATTTGCTCTGGGTTTCTTGGGGCCTCCCTGCTAAAAGTGTGAGGGTAAAGGGAAAACCATTTCCAGATTGTGCCTTCATGGCCAAATGGAATTCCTGTGAGGTGAGGATTTCTAAGGGGGAATGAGGAAGGAAAAATCCACCCACAGGAGAGCCCTGAGCAGAGACCCTCTCTCGGGGATATTGTATCAGAGCCTTTGGGCAAGCTTGTGTTAGACAGCTGGTCTACTGCTCAAGGAGGAAACATCAGTGACACATTGATGTCATTCTTTCATCACAGAAAACAAAGAGGAGGAAATTGCAAGGGAGCTGGTATCAATGTTAAACAAGAAGCTCCGGCAGCTCTCCCAAAGAATTCAAACTCTGGAAGAAAAGATAAAGGAATGGCCAGAGACCACAAAGAATGAACTTCAGCTTTGCAGAGTTTACGTGGAAAAGAACCAAGGTAAGCAGGGCCTTTGCCGAGTAGACCTTCACCCATCTGAAGGCAGAAGCTGCTCTACGGGCCAACACCCTGTGAGCTCCTCCTGCTCAGCTCCTCAGAGGGGATGGGGAGGGACAGTCCTTCCATGGGGAACAGCTTCTGTGGTCCATGGCACTGGAACAGCTCCATGCTGAAGTGTTCTCTGCAGGTGGTCAGAGTCTCTGTTCTGTTGCTCACCTTTGCCTGGGGTGTGTGCTGGGAGTTCTCTCACTGCCTGATACTTGCTAAGGCTCCCCCCTTGAAGTCCTGTCCCTGTCTGTCTCCCTTTCCCACTGCCCTCCTCCTGCTGCCCCACTCCTGGTCCCATGCTGGGGCACATGTGAGCTCAGCCTTGTTTCCCTGTTGATGATCAGCAGGGAGAGGAGCTTCCCTGAGCAGAGCCTGGATGTGTCTGTGAGCACAGGGCCTGTGGAGAGCTCTGCCTGCAGGAGCTGGTGCTGGTGCTGGGAAGGGGAAGGATCAGCTGGGGCTCAGACTCCTGTGTGGGCCAGGCTGGCCCCAGGCTGTGCCCCTGGGCCTGGCCCAGGCAGGACACAAAGTGTGTTGGGAACAGCCTCTGGCCACAGGGCAGGGACAGCTGAGATTGGTCTGACCTGATCTGAGTCCTGTTCTTGCTCCAGCTGCAGCCAGCAAAGGCAGAGCGAAGAGTAGCCCAGGAGAGTCCAGGGAAACCCCTGCAATTCCTGCTGGCTCAAGCTCTTGTGGGCTAGGAATTAAGTGTGTGGCCACTTTTCAAAGCTGGAGCTGTTTATGTATTGGGCTACAGAAAGGACAAAGGAGTTGTTGAAAAGAGATGAAAATTTGCTCTGGGTTTCTTGGGGCCTCCCTGCTAAAAGTGTGAGGGTAAAGGGAAAACCATTTCCAGATTGTGCCTTCATGGCCAAATGGAATTCCTGTGAGGTGAGGATTTCTAAGGGGGAATGAGGAAGGAAAAATCCACCCACAGGAGAGCCCTGAGCAGAGACCCTCTCTCGGGGATATTGTATCAGAGCCTTTGGGCAAGCTTGTGTTAGACAGCTGGTCTACTGCTCAAGGAGGAAACATCAGTGACACATTGATGTCATTCTTTCATCACAGAAAACAAAGAGGAGGAAATTGCAAGGGAGCTGGTATCAATGTTAAACAAGAAGCTCCGGCAGCTCTCCCAAAGAATTCAAACTCTGGAAGAAAAGATAAAGGAATGGCCAGAGACCACAAAGAATGAACTTCAGCTTTGCAGAGTTTACGTGGAAAAGAACCAAGGTAAGCAGGGCCTTTGCCGAGTAGACCTTCACCCATCTGAAGGCAGAAGCTGCTCTACGGGCCAACACCCTGTGAGCTCCTCCTGCTCAGCTCCTCAGAGGGGATGGGGAGGGACAGTCCTTCCATGGGGAACAGCTTCTGTGGTCCATGGCACTGGAACAGCTCCATGCTGAAGTGTTCTCTGCAGGTGGTCAGAGTCTCTGTTCTGTTGCTCACCTTTGCCTGGGGTGTGTGCTGGGAGTTCTCTCACTGCCTGATACTTGCTAAGGCTCCCCCCTTGAAGTCCTGTCCCTGTCTGTCTCCCTTTCCCACTGCCCTCCTCCTGCTGCCCCACTCCTGGTCCCATGCTGGGGCACATGTGAGCTCAGCCTTGTTTCCCTGTTGATGATCAGCAGGGAGAGGAGCTTCCCTGAGCAGAGCCTGGATGTGTCTGTGAGCACAGGGCCTGTGGAGAGCTCTGCCTGCAGGAGCTGGTGCTGGTGCTGGGAAGGGGAAGGATCAGCTGGGGCTCAGACTCCTGTGTGGGCCAGGCTGGCCCCAGGCTGTGCCCCTGGGCCTGGCCCAGGCAGGACACAAAGTGTGTTGGGAACAGCCTCTGGCCACAGGGCAGGGACAGCTGAGATTGGTCTGACCTGATCTGAGTCCTGTTCTTGCTCCAGCTGCAGCCAGCAAAGGCAGAGCGAAGAGTAGCCCAGGAGAGTCCAGGGAAACCCCTGCAATTCCTGCTGGCTCAAGCTCTTGTGGGCTAGGAATTAAGTGTGTGGCCACTTTTCAAAGCTGGAGCTGTTTATGTATTGGGCTACAGAAAGGACAAAGGAGTTGTTGAAAAGAGATGAAAATTTGCTCTGGGTTTCTTGGGGCCTCCCTGCTAAAAGTGTGAGGGTAAAGGGAAAACCATTTCCAGATTGTGCCTTCATGGCCAAATGGAATTCCTGTGAGGTGAGGATTTCTAAGGGGGAATGAGGAAGGAAAAATCCACCCACAGGAGAGCCCTGAGCAGAGACCCTCTCTCGGGGATATTGTATCAGAGCCTTTGGGCAAGCTTGTGTTAGACAGCTGGTCTACTGCTCAAGGAGGAAACATCAGTGACACATTGATGTCATTCTTTCATCACAGAAAACAAAGAGGAGGAAATTGCAAGGGAGCTGGTATCAATGTTAAACAAGAAGCTCCGGCAGCTCTCCCAAAGAATTCAAACTCTGGAAGAAAAGATAAAGGAATGGCCAGAGACCACAAAGAATGAACTTCAGCTTTGCAGAGTTTACGTGGAAAAGAACCAAGGTAAGCAGGGCCTTTGCCGAGTAGACCTTCACCCATCTGAAGGCAGAAGCTGCTCTACGGGCCAACACCCTGTGAGCTCCTCCTGCTCAGCTCCTCAGAGGGGATGGGGAGGGACAGTCCTTCCATGGGGAACAGCTTCTGTGGTCCATGGCACTGGAACAGCTCCATGCTGAAGTGTTCTCTGCAGGTGGTCAGAGTCTCTGTTCTGTTGCTCACCTTTGCCTGGGGTGTGTGCTGGGAGTTCTCTCACTGCCTGATACTTGCTAAGGCTCCCCCCTTGAAGTCCTGTCCCTGTCTGTCTCCCTTTCCCACTGCCCTCCTCCTGCTGCCCCACTCCTGGTCCCATGCTGGGGCACATGTGAGCTCAGCCTTGTTTCCCTGTTGATGATCAGCAGGGAGAGGAGCTTCCCTGAGCAGAGCCTGGATGTGTCTGTGAGCACAGGGCCTGTGGAGAGCTCTGCCTGCAGGAGCTGGTGCTGGTGCTGGGAAGGGGAAGGATCAGCTGGGGCTCAGACTCCTGTGTGGGCCAGGCTGGCCCCAGGCTGTGCCCCTGGGCCTGGCCCAGGCAGGACACAAAGTGTGTTGGGAACAGCCTCTGGCCACAGGGCAGGGACAGCTGAGATTGGTCTGACCTGATCTGAGTCCTGTTCTTGCTCCAGCTGCAGCCAGCAAAGGCAGAGCGAAGAGTAGCCCAGGAGAGTCCAGGGAAACCCCTGCAATTCCGGCTGGCTCAAGCCCTTGTGAGCTTGGAATGAAGCGTGTGGCCCACTTTTCAAAGCTGGAGCTGTTTATGTATTGGGCTACAGAAAGGACAAAGGAGTTGTTGAAAAGAGATGAAAATTTGCTCTGGGTTTCTTGGGGCCTCCCTGCTAAAAGTGTGAGGGTAAAGGGAAAACCATTTCCAGATTGTGCCTTCATGGCCAAATGGAATTCCTGTGAGGTGAGGATTTCTAAGGGGGAATGAGGAAGGAAAAATCCACCCACAGGAGAGCCCTGAGCAGAGACCCTCTCTCGGGGATATTGTATCAGAGCCTTTGGGCAAGCTTGTGTTAGACAGCTGGTCTCCTGCTCAAGGAGGAAACATCAGTGACCCAGGGGCATTGTTCTTTCTTCACAGGAAAGAAGGAGGAGGAAAGTTCAAGGGCCCTGCAATGCAGAATGGAGACACTACTCCAGCAGCTTTCCCAAAGATTTCAAACTCTGGAACAAGCATTACAGTTGAGACAGGCGTTCCCATATCATGAGTTCCAACTTTTCAGAGCATACCTGGAGAACAACCAAGGTGGGTAGGGCTATTATTAAGAAAACTTTCATCTCTCTGAATGCAGAAGATGCTCTACAGGGCAACCACCCTGTGAGCTCCTACTGCTCAGCTCCTCTGGAGATAGGGAGGGACAGTGGGTAGAGGCCCAAAGAAGCTGACTGTTGTCATGAGATGCACCACCACAATCCATCCTATCATTAAAGTCAGCTTTTCTGAGCCTCTCAGCTGTTGTGATCTATGGTACTGAATCTTCTCTGTGCTGAAGTGTTCTCTGCAGGTGCTCAAAGCCTCTCTTGGCTCTCTTGTCTTTGAAGAGTGTGTGTAGGTATGGCTTGACATGACCTCACATGTGGTAAAAGTGTCCAAATCCACCTGCCCACTCACCTTTCTCATGACAGAGTGTTGTCTTCCACAGCCCACAGATGCTGTCTGGGGAGATGCAGAAAGGTGACCCCCCTTCAAAAGCCTGCCCCCCCCAGGCCTTTGCCAAACTCTGAGGAATACCCACAGCTCTACTGCAGTCCATCCATCTAAAGCAATTCAAAGAACCTGGTAAGGAATAAGCCCAGTCACCCATCCAGGCTCAGGGCTGACCTGAGTAGCTGGAAAGTAGCTGAGGAAAGTAGCTCTGGGAAGTAGCTGGAAAGTAGCTCTGCAGAGAAGGACCTGGGGGTTCTGGTAGACAAAGAGTTGTCCAAGAGGCAGCAATGTGTCTTTGTGGCCAAGAAGGCCAATGGCTGCCTGGGCTTAGGAAGAGCTTTGCCAACCTCTGAGGGAGGGGTAGCCCTAGAGGGGCATATCTGGAGCTGTGTCCCATGCTGGAGCTCTTGGGACGGGCCCAGCTGAGGAACTACAAAGATGATCAGAGGCCTGGAGCATCTCTCTGGTGAGGAGAGGCCAAGGGAGCTGGGCCTCTTTGGTCTGGAGAAGAAAAGGCTAAGAGGGGATCCCATCAATGGACAGAAGTGTTTGAAGGGTGGCTGTCAGGAGGATGGAGCTGGGCTGTTCTTGGTGGTGCTGAGGAATGGGATGAGAGGCAATGGACAGAAAGAGAAACAAAGGATTTCCAATCTTACCCATTTGGTGATTTGTGAGGGTAGGAGGAGCTTTTCAATCCTCTCTCCTCTCTCATGACCGCACTTGAGGGCACACCTGAAGCTGTGCCAGGGCAGGGTTACTCTGGATATCAGGAAAAGGTTCTTTCCCCAGAGGTTGCTGAGGGACTGAACAGGCTCTCCTTGGTCATGGCCCGAAGGCTGCCAGAGCTCCAGGAGCGTTTGGACAATGCTCCCAGGCACAGGATGGGATTATTGGGGTGTCCTGCGTGAGCCAGGAGCTGGAATCAGTGATCCCTGTGTGTCCCTTGCAGCTCAGTATATTCTATGATCCTGTGATTCTTTCCAGAGCCCATGTGCCCTTGAACCCTGGGAGGTGGACACTTCAGGGAGAGAAGGACCACAGGATTGTGAGAGCCCCAGAGGAAAGGCTTAAGGGAATCTTGGGCTCAGGCCTTGGGCAAGACCTTGTTCCCATCCACTGGCTCAGGGGTGCTCAGTCTGTCCTGATGTGGCTTCTGTTCTGTCAACCCCAGCTTGCCATGAACAGTGTCCCTTTCCTGGACAAAGCAGCTCAGGACCTGGATCATTCATATTCCACTGTGCTTTGAGGTTGGGTCCTCTTTGGCCCAGAGAAAGGACATCAGAGACTTCTTGGTCTTTTTGAAGTGCAAAGGCCCAAAGGCCCAGTGTCATTACTGAGACAAGGTGTCCCTTCAGGGCAGGCAAGATCACTGTCCCAGTGATGCTGGTCCTTCCTCTCAGGAAGGACAGTGGAGCCTGCCAAGTGTCCTCATGGGTAACTGGTGCACAAAAGTGGCCTTTGTTCCCTGGGAGTTCCTTCTCTGTGAAATCCCATCTCCTTTTTAGTCCATGGTCTGGCCATTCCCTGGCCTCTCTTTCCCATCTGAAAATGAAGGAGAGGCTGAGCTCATCTCTCAGCAGCTTTTAGTCCTCCTTGGACCTCAGAGAAGGTTGAGCCAGGAGCTCTATGTCTGGGAAACAAAATCATCACACACCCTGATTTACTGTTTCCTTTTGGAGACATGAGAGCAGAACTAGTTAAGAGAATAGAGTGGGGAGGAGCGGAGTGTGACGGTGGTCTCAGAGCAGATAATTGGTGAACTCTGTTTGGATCCCCTTCCAGTGTGTATTAGAGGACACGTCCTGAGAAGAATCAAAACCTGGAAATTACTGTGGACAATGAGCAGATTTCAAGGCACTCTGAAAATATTGCAATGGGGAAGTTTCAGTTGGCATCAGGAAATAGTCAAGGAGCAGCTGGGCTATGGTGGGGAAGGTGCATCCCTACAGCAGATGGGACCAGTGAAGAGCCCTGCAGCGACAGCCCCTCCCGTCGTGTGGCAAACCAGAGAGGTCTCCTGGAGGGAAATTCATCTCCTTTGTTCCCTATCCCTTCTCCCCTGCCACCAGCATGGCATCTTTGTCCTCAAGAATGCCCGCCTGGATTTCAGGTCTGGTTGGAGTTCTTGCTGGTGAACAACCAAGCATCCCAGTGCCTCAGGCTTTGTTCCCTTTGGAGGATTGTCCAGGACTCCTGGGTGTTTCCCCACTCTGAGAAGCAGCGTTTCACTCCAGGAGAACATCATCATTTTGGGCAGAGGCTTGGGCTGTGCTGAGAACACAGGGACCTAAGAAGCTTCAGAAAATCCATCTATTGCCTGCTTTTCCCTCTTTCTGAGAGAGATTTTAGAAATACAACTCTACAGCTCTTCCCTATGCTGTGAGGAAGCACTAGGAAGATGATGGAGTTGAGTCTTGAGTGCAGCTCTGGAAAGCACATTCCTCCCCCTCAGAGAGCTGCTTGGAGAAGAACATGCTCAGGAAAGGGTGACTTGGAGACGTTTTTCACTGTCATGTGCTGCCCAAGGCCCTGCCTGTGCTTGTCAGGAGTCCCCCACAGTTCTGGGCAGCCAGCCAGCACTGCCATTGCAGCCCCAGCTCCCACTCCTGCTTTGCCCTCTTGGGCCTCTCAGGAAAAGTGTCTGGAGCTTGTTGCTCCAGGTGACCCCAACAGCTGGTTCTTCTTTCAGTCTGAACTGAGCTAGAGGACCTCAGCTGATGCCATTGCACCTTGCTCAACTCCTGCCAGGGATGAACCCTTTCCTGATGAGTGTGGAAATCTGAGACAAGAAACCTTCCCTTATCCTTGTGGAAGTGTATCACTCTTCCACTCTGTGAGAAAGCATTATCCTAGACTGATGCTCTGCTGTTACTGAGGAGTAACTGCTTAAAGATTGAAAATCACCTTCTTCAGACTTTACTAAAGGAGTTGGTCCTGACAGCTGTTGTGGTTTAACCCCATCCAGCAGCCAAGCCCCACACTTGGGGCCACTCACTGACTTCTCCACCAGCAGGATCAGGGTGCAAACTGGAAAGGTAAAAGTGAGAACACTCATGGGTTGGGGTAAAGACAGTTTAGCAGGGAAAGCAAAAGTCAGGCACTCAAGCAAAGCAAAGTAAAACACCTATTCCCATGGGCTGGCAGGAGCTCAGCACCTCCAGGAGAGCAGGGCCCCCATCCCATGGAACTTGGGAAGACAAACACCATCACTCTAAATGTTCCCCACTTTCCATACTGAGCATGTTGTATTATGTATGTTGTCTTATGTCTATGTCCTAGCTGTGTCCCCTCCCAACACCTCATCTCCCTAGCATGCTCATATGAGAAGCAGAAAAGGCCTTGGCCCTGTGTGGCCAGTGCTCAGCAATAACAAAAACATCTCCATTATCATCCTTGTGTTCAGCACAATTCCCAAAGACAGCCCCACACCAGGCACTGGGAAGAAAATTAACCTAGTCCAAACCAGCACACAGGACTGATAGAGACTTGCTGATTTCTCGTAATATGTGGGTAAATCTGTAATTAGCTAACAAAATGTTTTTAAGACCTTTTTGCCTGTAGTGGTTTTGGTTCGCTAATTTAAGATTTCCCGGTCAATGCACCAATTATGATGGGTTCAGTGCTCACTAATCACCAGTGCACTCACTAGAATATACTTACTCATTTTCTGCTGTGAGAGAGGATTAGGAGACGGGCAAAGCAGGTTCAAAACTTTAAAAGGATATAAAGGAAAGTTTATTAACAGTAACTAAGAGTACTAAGAATCAGAACAAAGCTTTCAGAACACTTCTCCTCTCCCTACAACCTTTCCTTTCCTACTGGCAATGCAAAGAGACAAAACTTAAAATTTTCAGTCAGTTTACCACCTCTAGAATAGTCTTCTTTCAGTTCACTTAGGGGGAGAAGTCCCTCTTGTTAATCTTATGGAGACTTCTCCACAAGAAAAACAGCTCTCTTGTGGCTCTCAATTTCTATGAATAGCACCCACCCGGGGAAATCTGCAATTGTCAAGTCACTCCCATTTTCCACAAGCTTTCCCACAGCTGTTTTTATGGGCCATGTCAGCTTATGGGGTACTGTTTTAAAGATGAGCTCTTCAAAAGCAAAGGTTCTCTATCTTTAAAATCATCTTCATCTCTAGGAACAGAGATCTGCTTCTCTCCCTGGGGGCACAGGGTCTTCATCACTCTTCTCTCTCTCTGTTCAAATTCTCAGAGGATCACAACTACTTCAACATTTGCTTGCTTTAGCATGGGGAGGCTTTTGCCAAACAAGTTATCTCCCTATACTTGCTAATGTGTTACAGGGGAAAAAGTCTGAATGTATCAATTGCGTTAGTCTCCATAGCTTTACAAGAGGGTTTCAGCTGCAAGATCAAGGTATCTCCTCAGCCCTGCTATCTGGGGCTTGACTCTTTCTTCACTGGCCTTGATGTCTTTGTGTTGCTCCTCTACATAGCCTGCATTTTGTTCTTTTCTCTCACTCGAGGGAGAATTGAAGCACTGAAAGAGTTACTATCTCGTCCGGGACCTACAAATGGTCACCTGACCCTTGCCGAGCTCGGAGCTGCGGCTGGGCTGGGGCAGGGCCCGGGTCTCAGCAGCTGGGCCAGAGCTCAGCAGCAGCACAGCGGGGCCGATGGCTTCTCGTCCCCCTGCCCGAGGGTTGTGGGTCAATCTCAATGGCGGCAGAATCTTGCCCGAGCCAGCCCCGGGGGCCTGGGGCTGCTCCTGGGGCCTGGCGCACCCAGCTGGGCCCAGGCTGGTGGCGGGGCAGTGTTTAACAAGCAGCAAGATGTCAGAAATCGCAGCCGTGGCCCAGCCCGGCCTCTGCCCCGCAGCACTGCCCTCGCCCTGCCTGGCAGCCCATGGGGCCCGGTGGGCGCCCCAGGAAGGGGCTTGGCTCTGCAGCAGAGGCTGCCCGGCCTGGCCCTTGTCACCTCTGTGCCGACCGGAAAAGAAAGAGAGACTTCCTGGGATTTTCCGTCTTTTACGTGTTTTTTCATAGAAGCATGTACAGCTTTTAGTGATTTTATAGATTGTCAAACCTATTGCTAATGGATTCTTTTTGTCAGACATGGAGGAAACTGATACCAGCTTCTCTTAAATCATCACTTCTGTGCTGCAAAACTAGGATATTGTCCTATGGCATACCAAAAATAAAGAGAACAATGGTTAGAAAACCAGGAGCTATAGATTATGTCTAACCAGGAACTAATTACTGTTCAGGAAAAATATGAACATATGTTGAGTAATTACTTTTTTCAGAGATGGCACGCCAACAGAGTTGGCTGTAGTAGCAAAGAGGCAACCTTCAAAATTTGTAATGAACAACTGGAGCTTAAAATCTCTTTGATTACTCCCACAGAAGCCAAAACCCAAAACTTTTAATTATAGATAAAAATAAAAATTGTTTAACTGGCTTTAATAGAAAAAAGCATTATCTGTTACTCTGCTGAAATGCATTGCAATGTAATTAAACACTTAAAATGAAGAGGTGTTATGGTAGGATGCATTCTGCTTACAATTCTCTTGCTTGGCTATTGAAAAAAGCAGGCAGGAGGTGGCATTTAACAATTGATTATCAAATGTTTAATGCTAACATGGGACATTTCATCGCAGCTGTCCCAAATATTGCAAATCTCACTGCTACACTTTATGTGCAGGCATCTGCACATAAACTAATGGCAGCTTTGGATATAAAATATTGGGTACTCTGGGATACTAGCGAAATCATGTTCCTGGATTTTCTATAATAGCAAGACCCTTGTACACATTAATGATACCTATATCTCAGTTGGTCACAGGTCAAATGGGTGTCACTGAAGGACCAAGAAAACCTACAAAGTTACAGATAGCTGTGACTCCAGTCATGTTAGCTCTACAGCACCCATATAAGCCTAGTTCTGTACTGGGTGCTCCTGCATTCACTTCAGACTCTGAAGTCAAAGCTGTGTAGCTCACTGATGCCTCAGCCAAACACATTGATTGGAAATCAAAGTACAGAGAAGTTGCTTTCCATATTGAAACAGGAGTGGAAGTAGTAGAAGAAGAAATGGGAAATGCACAAGCAGGAGAGCTGAAAACTGTATTGCTGGCAGTAAAGGAGAAAACAAGATCAAGAATTGTTGAGAACTCCCGTTGGGAGGGGCTGAGGGACCCAGAGATACACCCAGCCCAAGTACAGAAGAATCAGAGTGCTTATTGTAAAGAAACAGGACATAGGAAAAAGAATTGTCCTAGGTTATGGATTCCAAATTCAGATTCTTGGGGCATCTGGATACCCTTATGACACAGACAAAGGGTTAATTCTCAGACTGCTGATGGCAGAAGTCGAATGATGGGGACTGGGAAAATCTGCCCTAGCAGATCCAATGGTTGCAATTAGGCTAGGGAATGAAGAAAAAAGAAACTAAATTTCTGGTCAAAACAGGTGCTTCACATTCAGTGTTAAATCAAGAACTAATACAAGTGGATAAAGATTTTATAAAAGTAATAGGAGCCACTGGCCTACAAAAGAAAGTGTACTTTTTGCAGCCAGTTAAGTATCAGATAACTAAACAAACTGGGATACATGCTGGAATCCCCAAAATCATTATTGGAATGAGACTTGTTAGAACTATAAGGAATTGGAATAACTTTTAGGCAAGGAAAAAATAAAATCTAAAATAAAGGAAGATCAATTAATCAGAAATACTAAGCTTGGCATTGATGCAACCTGAAGTGAGAAGTAAAATGCCTCAAGAAATCCTGGATCAAATATATCCCGGAGTGTGGACAGCAGGGACACCAGTCTGAGCTGAAATGCAACTCCAATAGAAATAAGATTGAAACCAAGAACCAACCCTGTTAGAATTGAACAATATCCATTGAAAGCAGAGGATCAAAAAGAGAGAAAAGAAATAATTAATACTTCTTTGAAATTTGGATTACTCATAGAGTGTGAATCAGAATATAATACTCTCATTCTTCCATTTATAAAACCTTATGGTAAGAGCTATAGATTAGTGCACAATGTAAAAGCAATAAACAAAATTGTGGAGGATTTTTATCCAGTGGTAGCAAACCCTACACTCTCTTAACCAAGTTTAAAAAGTAATCAGGTTTATGGAACTATATTTAAAAGATTCCTTTTCCCATTTGGCTTTAGCCAGGATAGTCAAAAGCTATTTGCTTTCGAATGGGAAAATCCAGATACAGAGTGAAAGACCCCATTAACCTGGACAGTGTTACCCCTAGATTTCAAGAACAGTCCTACCATAAGCCCAACAACTGGGACCTTACAAGAGAGCTGTTGCTGACTTCTCTAAGCCACTGGATGAGGTAAGCAAGGCTTGACCTGGGGGCTTGTGAGCCATCGCAGCCATTCTTCTTAACATTCAAGAGGCCTGAAAATTCACTATGGGCTGGAAAATGACACAGTCTCTGCGGTGTTAGAGCAGAAGGGGAGTCACTGGCTTTCCCCTCCTCCATTCCTGAAGTATCAAGCTGTACTGGTAGAACAAAATGCTGTTAATATTGTAACCCCTAATACTGTAATACAGCATCTTTTCTCAGTGGAGCTACTTTTGCACCTGTAGCCCGCGACTGTTTGGAAATCACGGAGACAGTTTACTCCAGCAGACCTGACCTGAAGGAGGAACCTCTGGAGGATGCTGAGGTCTCCTGGTCCACACACAGAAGCAGCATTATAAAGTCAGGGACTCCTAAGGCAGGATATGCAGTGACCACTGCCCCCAGGGTAATCAAGGCAAAACCTTTACTTGCAGGGATAGCCATGCAGCAAGAAGAGATAATTCACTTACGAGTCCTGGAATTGGCAAGAGGGGAGAGGACTAATATATGGACTGACTCCAGATGTGCATTTGGTATAGGCCCTGCTCAGGGTGCTGTCTGGAACAGATTGCGTGAAGCTCGAGGTAAGTAAATGAAACATGCTGAAGAAATTTTATGTCTGTTGGAAGCTGTAAATTTAGAGGAACAGGTGGCAGTCATGCACTGTAGAGGTCACCAAAGGGTAAGACTGAACAGGAATTAGGAAACAGATTGGCAGACCATGAGGCTAAATGGGTGGCAGAAGGGGCTCAGACTGAGCTCTGGCTTTGATACCAGGTGGTAAAGCCATGGGTACAGAAAGAGAATACCAGCACTCAGGTGGTATGAAGAGGGTACAAAGCTGGTGAAGGACTGAGAAGCAAACAAGCATGGAACTGTGCTCATTACACCTGACAATCTGGTTCTTATACCTTCAAATATCTTGTGGAAGGTAGTCCTAGAGGAACATAATAAAACTCATTGGGGAGCAAATGCACTGTAAGCAGATTTGACTAAATGTGTAACAGGCCATAATCTGTATACCATTACCAAACTGATCACTCAGCAGTGTGCAATTTGCCAGAAAAATAATACAAACACTACAAACAGCATAAAATTGGTACAACTGGAAAAAGGAAATATACCAGGGCAGCAGTGGCAAAGTGACTTTTCTGAACTCCCAAGAAAATGGGGGTACAGGTACCCATTGGTACTGATAGACACCTTCACTGGTTGGCAGGAAGCTTTTGCATGGAGAACAAATAAATCTATTCATAGAAGATACTGAAGTACTTTTAATAAAATTATACCTCAATTTGGGGTACCAGCTACAGTATCTTGTGATAGTGGTGCACATTTCTGTGCACAAATAGTTCAACAAGTCAGTAAGGCCCTGGGGATAGACTGCAATTACATAACTTATCATCCACAGGACAGTGGACAAGTAGAGAAAATGAACCATTTAATCAAATAGCAATTAGCAAAGATCTGTCAAGAAACAAATTTGCATTGGAAACAGGACTTCCAGTTGCTCTACTCAGAATTAGTGTCAAGCCATGGTCTAAGGAAGACCTAAGCCCATTTGAAATATTATATGAGAGGTCTTACCAAACTCAATATAGGGGAGAAGACATCAGTCAAATAGGAGAAGGGTACTTGAGATGGTACATAAAACTCTGGGAAAACAATTGAACAAAATTGATAAGAGGGTTTTTGAAACCAGGGCTAAAGGTTTGGATCAAGCAATTAATTGGTTTAAACCTGGAGACTGGGTATTTGTTAAGGCTTTTTCAGGTCAGTGTCTGGAGGAGAAGTGGAATGGATCACACCAGGTGCTTCTGACAACCTTCATGCCAATCAAGATCAAAGAACAGCCTGCCTGAACCCACTATTCAGGAGTATAGAAGGCAGCCAAAGGAGCATGGACATCAGAGCCAGTAGGACCAAGGATCTTCAAGTTCTGATGGTGACCTTTGGGGTTCTGATCAGTATCATAATTCTGGCTCGAATCTTTATCTTAGTCCCCTACTCACATCAGCTGTCACCGTGATATTTTCTGAAAAATCCCTTCACCAGGATTTCTTCTCCTGGGAAGCTGAGAGGCCTCGGAGAGGAATGAAAATGATAATTATCTGATTGCTTCTTCCTGTTTTGCTGCTTTGGAATGTGGTCTGGAGATTGTTTGTCCAACAGGTGGTTGGTTGATTGGTCTCATGTGAATTGTTTTTACTTAATGATCAATCACGGTCCAGTTGTGTCTGACTCTGAGGAGTAAGTCACGAGTTTTCATTATCATTCTTGTTAAGCCTTCTGTTTCTATCCTTTCTCTATAGTTTAGTATAGTTTTAGTATAGCATTCTTTAATATAATATCATATCACAATATAATAAATTAGCCTTCTAAGAAGATGGAGTCAGATTCAATCATTCCTCCTTCGTCCTGGGGACCCCGAAACTACCACAATCAGCTATTCCGGTATTGCTGGGGAAAATCTCTCAAATTTTAATTTGGCCACTGTGGTTATGACAGAAATGAAACACACTCAAAACATCATGGGAAGAAGAAAAATGGGACTAGTATTTTAATCAAATAATTGGGAAAGAAATACAGATAGGGTGTGGAGGAATCAATATGTCCACGCATGGAAAAGTGACTCGTGTAACTCAAATCACTGTAAGGGATTTTATGGAATATAATAAAGGGAAAATAATTGGTCAATCTGTTTGATCAATGCTGGCACAACTTTACCTTAGATAAACCAGTTTCCATTGTATGTCTTTGGACAGTACATTGCCATTGCTACAGTGGCATTGTGACATTGTGGGGTCCTGTGGAACCAAGGGGCCATGTGACATTGTGGGGCCTCATGGAACCATGGAGACCACTCCAAACTTCTGGGGACTTGTATAACCAAGGGTCCATGGGTTTCCTCTCCCTGGCACTGCCCTGTTCAGCCTCTCCCTGCCCCAGCCCAGCAGAGCAGCCCAGCCCCGTCTGGCCCTGCAGCAGGAACTGCAGGCACTGGAGGTCAGGGACAGCCACTCTGGGTCTGGAATGCTCAGCAGATGCTCAGCTCGGGCAGCTCCTGCAGCACCAGGGCCAGCCCCGCTGCCCGGCCCAGCAGCAGAGTTGGCCCCGGGGCTCCTCAGGCAGCTCCTGCTGGCCCAGGGACAGGGCAGCCTCTTGCCAGGGCTCCTCTGCACACCCACGGGCTCCTGCTCTGCTCCTGGCCCATGCCAGCTGCCCCCAGAGCCTTTCCCAGGGGAACACGTCTGTGCTGGCCCCAGCAGCCATTGCTGCAGCCCCTGCCCTGCTGCCCAGAGCCCCAAGCTGGGGCTGCTGCTCTGCAGAGCAAGGGGGCTGTGCTACCCGGGGCCCTGGGCTGCCTCTGCTGGGCTCTGCTGCTCAGCCTGGCACACAGAGGCAGCTGATGGTGCTCTCTGCACTGACTCCCTCCCACACAGGCTCTGCAGGGCCATGGAGGGGGCTCAGAGGTGCCTGCCTTGTGCCAGGGCTGCCAGAGGGGCTTGGGGCTGCCCTGGATCCTCCTGGGGGAGTTCCCTGAGGGTCAGAGCAGTCAATGCCCAGACTCCTTTCCCTGTGCCTGCTGTGTCCCTGGGCTGCAGAGCTCTCCTGGCTCACAGCAGACATTCAGTCCTTGATCTCGGGGGCACCCCAGCCTGGCCAGGCCTGTGCCCAGTGAGCTCCACTCCCTGCTGCTCCCTGGCACACGCTGTCCCTGCAGGTCCCCTGTGTTCTCCTGGCAGCTCCCAAGGCCCTCCAGACAAACCTTCCCCTGCCATCAGCCCTGGCACAAGCTGCAGAGCCCCAGGAAGGTTCAGCTCAGACCATTCAGCATCTGATGGGCACTGGCCACACAGCAGGGCTGGGAAGGGGAGTGTGGAGCTGGGAGGAGCAGATGTGGAAAGAGGCAGGGCCACTGTCCCTGGCCGTGCTGCTGTGCTGGGAGCCCCTTCCCTCCACCTCTGCTCACAGGCACTGCTCCTGCAGAGCCAGAGAAGGGCTGAGGAAATGCCTTGGACACATAAGCCAGGGAAATCACTTGATTTTATTGAAAGCACTAGGAACAAGCCTACTAAAAGTCTTTGTGTTACAAAAGAAAAGTAGATGGTCATGTAGAGATGCTCGGAGTAGTACTACAGTATTTTATAAAAAACACTATAACAATAGAAAAATATAAAGAAAAGGTCCCAATGAAGAAATGGACAAATAGGGGAAAAAAAAAGGCCAGGATTGTAAAGAGTTACATTCTGGAGGGTCTGAGCAGAAAAAAAAAAAGAGGGTTTATTGCTTCTGAAAATATAGGGTCATAATTTTCCTCAGGGCATCCTTGAGCTCCTGGTTCCTCAGGCTGTAGATGAGGGGGTTCAGGGCTGGAGGCACTACCGAGTACAGAACTGACACTGACAGATCCAGGGATGGGGAGAACATGGAGGGAGGCTTTAGATGAGAAAAGATAACAGTGCTGACAAACAGGGAAACCACAGTCAGGTGAGGGAGGCAGGTGGAAAAGGCTTTGTGCCATCCCTGCTCAGAGGGGATCCTCAGCACCACCCTGAAGATCTGCACATAGGAGAAAACAATGAACACAAAACAGCCAAATACCAAACAGACACTAACACCAAGAAGCCCCATTTCCCTGAGGTAGAAGTCTATGCAGGAGAGCTTGAGGATTGTGGGAATATCACAGAAGAACTGGCCCAGGGCATTGCCATGGCACAGGGGCAGGGAAAATGTATTGGTGGTGTGCAGCAGTGAATAGAGAAAGCCACAGGTCCAGACAGCTGCTGCCATGTGGGCACAAGCTCTGCTGCCCAGGAGGGTCCCATAGTGCAGGGGTTTGCAGATGGACACATAGCAGTCGTAGCACATAATGGTCAGGAGGGAAAACTCTGCTGAGATGAAGAACAAAAAGAAAAAGAGCTGTGCAGCACATCTTGTGTAGGAGATGGTGGTGTCCCAGAGGGAATTGTGCATGGCTTTGGGGACAGTGGTGCAGATGGAGCCCAGGTCGCTGAGGGCCAGGTTGAGCAGGAAGAAGAACATGGGCGTGTGCAGGTGCTGGCCCCAGCACAGACTGGGGGCACTTTCCCCCCATTGCCTGCCCAAGGCTCTGCTGCCTGGAGCTGTCCCTGCCAGCAGCTGCTTCCCCGTGCCCAGGGCTGGGCCCTGCCAGTGCTGCCAGAGCCCAGCCCAGCCCTGGGGGCTCAGCTCTGCCCTGCAGACCCCTACCAGCCCTGGCACTGCCCAGGGGCAGCTCTGGCTCTGCAGGCTCTGAAAGCAATGCCAGAGCCTGCAGAGGAGGAGGCTGGAAAAGGGACACTGATGCTTCCTGGAAGGGGCTCTGTGCTGATTTGTGTCACTGCCTGGTTTATTCAGATGAAGGAGATTTTTAAAATTTATCTCCACCTGAACCAAGAGATGAATACCTATGTGAAATTTCCCATCCTGGCAACCCAGAGCAGTATATTAAAAAATACAGGATTTTCCATTTTATGCAACCCCTGCCTTGCTGTGCTCCCTGTATAATCTACTTAGAAATGTTCTGCAGTTAAATATCATGCTGGAAGCAGCCCTGAAAAATGCAGCATCCTCAGCACACAGGGGGAACACTCCCAACCCTTACCAGCTGTCTCCTTTCCCCCAGATCTTGTCCCCCAGCACTGGGAGCAGCTCCCCGGGCCAGCTGAGAGCTGTCCCTGGCAGGCAGCAGAGTCCCTGCCCCAGCACAGCACCCTGGGCTGCAGCAGTCTGCTCTGCAGGACAGCCCTGGGCACCCCTGGCTGCTCTGCACAAGAGACAATCAGAGAATGTACTCACAGGGTCTGTAGGCATTGGGATGTTCCAGCTTTAGGAGATGGCTCCAGGAGCTGCAGCTGCATTGTCCTGCAGCCAGAGGTTCCTGTGCCAAGGGCTGGCAGTGATTCTGCCCCAGGCACTTCTCAGCACCTTCCCAGCCCTGACTGATTGAAGCTCTCTGTGCCTCTGGGCTGTGCCCGGGCTGGCTGATCCAGAAACACTCCTAAGGAGGTCTGGCCTGTTTCAGAGAAGCTGTGCCTTGAGCTCTGACCCAGTGTCAACAACCTTGATCCACATCCCCCATCCCCATCCTGTCTCTCCTCACTCACTTGGGATCTGCTGTGCTTGGAGATCTGACTGCACACAGCAAAAGAGGGGTTTTGTCTTTTTAATTCTTTGAAGCAATCTAAAACTCTTGAGTTTCTCTGTTGAAAACAGGCCATTCTCAAGGCTGTGCCAAGCCCAAGGTGCCACCAAGGGCACTCCAGGCCTTCCCTGGGCCAGCTGTGAGGGTGGATCATCATCCCAATCTGCACTGGGCCATTGCAAAAAGCGAAATCCTGCTTAGTTTGATGTTGATTTCTAGGAGTGGGACAAGGACGAGGAATACAAGGAGGAGGATGAGGAAAAAGAGGAGGACAAGTAGGAGGACGAGGAGAAGGAAGGTGGACGAGGAGGACGAGGAGGGGGATGAGGACAAGGACCAGGAGGAGGACAAGGAGGAAGATGAGGAAGAGGAGGATGAGCAGGAGGACAAGGAGGATGAGGAGGAGGAGACTGATGAAGAGGAGGAGGAGCAGTACGAGGAGGAGGAAGAGGAGGATGAGGACGAAGATGAAGCTGAGGAGGAAGACGAGGAGGAGGACAAGGTGGAGGATGAGGATGATGATGAGGAGGGGGAGGGGCACAATGATGAGTAGAATGATGATGACTAGGATGAGGAGGAGGAGGATGAGGAAAAGGAGGATGAGCAGAATGACAAAGCTGAGGAGGAGGATGAGGAGGAGGAGCAGGACAAGAAAGAGGAGGATGAGGAGGATGAGGAGGATGAGGTGGAGAAGAAGTAAAAGGAGGATGAGGAGGAAGCGGACAAGAAGTAAAAGGAGGGACGAGAAGGAGGATGAGGATGAAGAGTGGGAGGAGGGGGAGGAGGTGGAAAACAAGGATGAGGAGGAGGTGGACGAGGAGGAAGAAAATGAGGAGGAGGAAGAGGAAAAATGATGGGCAGGAGAAGAACAAGGACGAGGATGAAGTGGAGCATGAGGATGAGAAGGAGGATGAGAAGGAGCACGAGGACGAGGAGGAGGAGGACGAGGACAAAGAGGAGGACAACGAGAAGGATGAGGTGGAGTATGAGGAGGAGGAGGAAGAGGAGGACGAGGACGAAAAGGAGGAAGAGCAGGAGCACGAGGACAAGGAGGAAGAGGACGACAAGGGTGGAGGAGGAGGATGAAGAGGCGGAGAAGGAGGAGTCGGAGGGGGACAAGGACGAGGACGAGGACGAGGACAAGGAGGTTGAGGACGAGGACGAAGAGGATGAGGACAAGGACGAAGAGGATGAGGAGCACGAGGACGAGGATGAGGAGGATGAGGAGCAGGAGGAAGAGGGGGGAGGAGAAACAGGAGGAGGAGGACGAGGACGAGGACAAGGAAGAGGATGAGGAGGATGTGGAGGACGCAGAGGACGAGGAAGAGGAAGAGGAGTATGAGGAGGATGAGGAGGACAAGGAGGAGGAGCACAAGGAGGTAGAGGATGAGGACACGGACAACGAGGAGGAAAAGGAGGAAGATGAGGACGAGGAGGAAAAGGAGGACAAGGAGGACGAAAAGGAGGAGGATGAGGACAAGGAGGAGGAGGAGGAGGATGAGGAGGAGGAGGAGGAGGAGGAGGAGGAGGTGAAGGAGGGGGAGGAAGAGGAGGAGCAGGAGGAGTACGCGGAGGAGGAGGACGAGGAGGAGGAGGACGAGGAGGAGGAGGAGGACAAGGAGGAGGAGGATGAGGAGGAGGAGGAGGAGGAGGAGGAGGAGGAGGAGGAGGAGGAGGAGGAGGAGGAGGAGGAGTACGCGGAGGAGGAGGAGGAGGAGGGGAAGGAGGAGGAGGAGGCGGAGGAGGAAGAGGAGGATGAGGAGCATGAAGAGGATGAGGAGGATGAGGAGGACTCAGAGGACGAGGAAGAGGAGGAGGAGTATGAGGAGGATGAAGAGGACGAGAAGGAGGAGGAGGACAAGGAGGAGGAGGATGAGGACAAGGACAAGGAGGAGGAAAAGGAGGAGGATGAGTACGAGGAGGAGGAGGAGGACGACGAGGACGAGGAGGAGGAGGACGTAGAGGATAAGTATGAGGAGGAGGAGGACGTGGAGGAGGAGGACAAGGACAAGGAGGAGGAAAAGGAGGAGGATGAGTACGAGGAGGAGGAGGAGGAAGAGGACGAGGAGAAGGACCAGGAGGAGGAGGAGGAGGAGGAGGAGGAGGAGG
>NW_024365715.1:569674-575330 GCF_014805655.1 Passer montanus
AGGAGGAGAAGGAGAAGGAGAAGGAGAAGGAGGAGGAGGAGGAGGATAAGGTGAATGGAATAGGTGGAGGTGGACGAGGCTGAGGAGAAGGAGGACAAGGAGTACAAGGAAGAGGACCAGAAAAAGGACAAGGAGGAGGAGGACACGGACGGGGAGGGAATAGGTGGAGGTGGACGGGGCTGAGGTGAAGGAGGACAAGGAGTACAAGGAAGAGGACCAGAAAAAGGACAAGGAGGAGGAGGACACGGACGAGGAGGACAAGGAGGAGGACGAGGACAAGGAGGAGGAGGACGACGAGGAGGTGGAGGAGGAGGATGAAGAGGCGGAGAAGGAGGAGTCGGAGGGGGACAAGGACGAGGACGAGGACGAGGACAAGGAGGTTGAGGACGAGGACGAAGAGGATGAGGACAAGGACGAAGAGGATGAGGAGCACGAGGACGAGGATGAGGAGGATGAGGAGCAGGAGGAAGAGGGGGGAGGAGAAACAGGAGGAGGAGGACGAGGACGAGGACAAGGAAGAGGATGAGGAGGATGTGGAGGACGCAGAGGACGAGGAAGAGGAAGAGGAGTATGAGGAGGATGAGGAGGACAAGGAGGAGGAGCACAAGGAGGTAGAGGATGAGGACACGGACAACGAGGAGGAAAAGGAGGAAGATGAGGACGAGGAGGAAAAGGAGGACAAGGAGGACGAAAAGGAGGAGGATGAGGACAAGGACGAAGAGGAGGAGGTGGAAGAAGAGGATGAGGAGGACGAGGACGAGGAGGATGAGGAGCAGGAGGAGGAGGAGGAGGAGGAGGTGAAGGAGGGGGAGGAAGAGGAGGAGCAGGAGGAGTACGCGGAGGAGGAGGACGAGGAGGAGGAGGACGAGGAGGAGGAGGACGAGGAGGAGGAGGACGAGGAGGAGGAGGATGAGGAGGTGGGGGAGGTCAAGGATGAGGTGGAGGATGAGGACAAGGATGAGGAGGTGGACGAGGACGACAAGGATGAACAGGAGGATGAGGATGACAAAGAGAAGGAGAACGAGCAGGAGGAGGACTATGAGGACAAGGAGGACACGGACGAAGAGAAGGATGAGATGGAGGATGCGGTGGAGGATGAGGAAGAAGACAAAGATGAGGACGAGGAGGATGAGGATGATGAAGAGGAGGACAAGCAGGAGGCGGAGGAGGAGGACGAGAAGGAGGAAGAAAAAGAGGAGAAAAACGACAAGGAGGAGGATGAGGAGGAGGATGAGAAAGAGGATGAGTAGGAGGAGGAGGATGTGGAGAAGGATGAGGATGAGGAGGAGGAGGAGGAGGACAAAGACGAGGAGGTTGACGACGAGGAGGTTGACAACGAGGAGGACGGAAAGGAGGTCAAGGGGGAGGAGGAGGAGTACGAAGATGAGGAGGGGGAGGAGAAAGAGGACGAGGACAAGGAGTAACAGGAGGAAGGGGAGAATGAGGAGGATGAGCAGGACGAGGGGGATGATGAGGAACAGAAGGATGACGAGGTGTAGGATGAGGAGGAGGAGAAGGATGAGGAGGAGAGGACAAGGAGGAGGAGGAGGAGGAGGAGGAGGAGGAGGAGGAGGAGGAGGAGGAGGACAAGTAGGCAGATAAAAAGGACAAGGACCACAACAAAGCGAATCTTGAGGAGGAGGATGAGGTGGAGGAGGAAAATGAGGAGGAAAAGGAGAAAGAGGGGGAAGTCAAGGAGGAGGAGGAAGGTGACGACGACAACAAGGAACACAAGGACGAGGAGAAGGAAAAGGTGGAGGATGCAGGGAAGGAGGAGAATGTGGAGAAGGTGGAGGACAAGGATGACGATGAAGATGAGGTTGAGGAAGACAAGGACGAAGAGAAGGACAAGGTGGAGGAGGAGGAGGAGGAGGATGACAAGGAGGTGGATGAGGAGGAGGACGAGGACGAGGATGAGGAGGCGAATGAGTAGGACAAGGAGGAGGATGAGATGGAGGAGGAGGAGGAGGAGGAAAAGGAAGAGGAGGAGGAAGATAAGGAGGAGAAGGACAAGTAAGATGAGGAAGAGGAGGAGGAAAAGGAAGGCGAGGATGAGGATGAGGATGAGGATGAGGATGAGGATGAGGATGAGGATGAGGATGAGGATGAGGATAAGGATGAGGATGAGGATGAGGATGAGGATGAGGATGAGGATGAGGATGAGGATGAGGATGAGGAGGACTAGCACAAGGGCAAGGAGGAGGAAGTAAGATGAGGAAGAGGAGGAGGAAAAGGAAGGCGAGGATGAGGATGAGGATGAGGATGAGGATGAGGATGAGGATGAGGATGAGGATGAGGATGAGGATAAGGATGAGGATGAGGATGAGGAGTACGAGGAGGATGAGGAGGACTAGCACAAGGGCAAGGAGGAGGATGAGGAGGAGGACAAGGATGAGGAGGACAAGGCCAACAAGGAGGAGGAGGATGAGGATGAGGATGAGGAAAACAATGAGGAGGAGGTCAAAGCAGAGGAGGAGGACAAGGAGGAGGATGTGGAGGAGGAGGGGGATAAAGAGGAAAACGAGGAGGAGGATGATGAGGAGGACAAAGATGAGGAGGAGGAGGAGGAGGACAAGGAGGATGAGGAGGAAGATGAAAGGCAGGAGGTACAAATAGAGATGGGTAAGAACGGACACGAGGACTACAATGGCGAGTTGAACACTACGGTGGAAGAGGAAAACAAATACAAAGAGTGCAAAAGGGACTCAGCTCTTTGTGAGCACAGTCAGACGTGTGGAGCAGAAGGCCCCAACAGCACCTCACAGAACAATCATTCAAAGTCTCTTAAGACTTAAAAGCAAAAAAAAAAAGCCCTTTTGGTTGATTGGGGGTTTTTTGTTGGGGGGTTTCTACTCAAAATACAGGGTGGGGACGGGGCAAATCTTTGAAATACTCTGTTGATTTCTTGGGATGGACGTTGCAACTCCTATTTGTAAGGGAAATTTAAAACAGAAAAAAACAAAACCAACCCTGCCATTGCATCCTAAGCACTAACTCTCTGCCAGCCCAGAGAGGTGAAAAGGGAAAGCAGGGCCAGAGCCCTCAGTGGGATTTGGCCAGCTCCTGAGGATCCAGGAGCACTTTGCAGCTGCAGTTTCCTTCAGATGAGCTCTCCTCCTTTGAGTGTGCACCACCTCTGCCCAGAGCCCCAGCCTCGCCTTCCCAATCTCCCTTTATTTCTCCTTCTATTTATGGCTTCTTTTCTCTCTCCCCATCCTGCCTTTGTGTTACTCATTTTAATGAGGAGGATGAGGAGGACGAGGTGGAGGAGGAGGACAAGGAGGAGGAGGATGAGGACAAGGACAAGGAGGAGGAAAAGGAGGAGGAAAAGGAGGAGGATGAGGAGCAGCAGGAGGGTGAGGAGGATGATGACGACGACGATGACGAGGAGGAGGATAAGGAGGAGGACAAGGAGGAGGAATAGGAGGAGGACGAGGAGGTGGAGGAAAAGGATGAGGAGGAGGAGGACGTGGAGGAGGAGGAGGACGAGGAAGATGAGGAGGTGGACAAAGAGGACGAGGAGGACGAGGACGAGGAGGAAGGGTTAGGAAAATAACAAGGACGAGGAGGACAAGGAGGAAGAGGACGACAAGGTGGAGGAAGAGGAGGACGAAGTGGAGGAAGAGGAGGATGAGGATCAGAAGAAGGACAAGGATGAGGATGAGGAGGATGAGGAAGAGGACGATGAGGAGGGCAGGGACGGGTAGGAGTATGAGGATGAGAACAAGGATGAGGACTAAGAAGAGGACAAGTAATATGCGAAGTAGAGTATGAGGAGTAAGAGGAGGAAAAGAAAGAGGAGGACGAGAATGAGGATGAGGATGAGGACAACAAGGAAGATGTGGAGGAGTACAAGGTGGAAGATAAGGAGGAGGAGAAGGGTGAGAAGAAGGAGGAGGATGAGGACACGGACAAGGAGGAGGAAAAGAAGGAGGAAAAGGAGGAGGATGAGGAGCAGGAGGAGGACGAGGAGGATGAGGAGGAGGATGAGGAGGAGGACAAGGAGGAGGAATAGGAGGAGGACGAGGAGGTGGAGGATAAGGATGAGGAGGAGGAGGACGTGGAGGAGGAGGACAAGAACAAGGAGGAGGAAAAGGAGGAGGACGAGGAGGAAGAGGACGAGGAGGAGGAGGACGAGGACGAGGGGGAGGAGTAGGAGGAGGACGAGGACAAGGACGAGGGGGAGGTGGAGGAGGAAGAGGAGGACGAGGAGGAGAAACAGGAGGAGGAGGAGGAGGAGGAGGACGAGGATGAGGACAAGGAAGAGGATGAGGAGGATGAAGAGGACAAGGAGAAGGAGGAGGAGGCAGAGGACAAAGAGGAGGTGGAGGAGGAAAAGGAGGAGGAGGATAAAGTGGATGGAATAGGTGGAGGTGGACGAGGTTGAGGAGAAGGAGGACAAGGAGTACAAGGAAGAGGACGAGAAAAAGGACAAGGAGGAGGACACGGAGGAGGAGGACAAGGAGGAGGAGGACAAGGAGGAGGAAGACAAGGAGGTTGAGGACGACGAGGAGGTGGAGGAGGAGGATGAAGAAGCGGAGAAGGAGGAGTCGGAGGGGGACGAGGATGAGGATGAGGACAAGGAGGTTGAGGACGAGGATGAAGAGGATGAGGAGGAGGAGGAGGAGGAGGAAGAGGAAAAGTTGAACGAGGAGGAGTAGGAGGAGGCGTAGGAGGAGGAGTAAGAGGAGGAGGACAAGAAGGAGGAGGAGGAAAAGCAGGAGGAGGATAGGGTGGATGGAATTGTTGGAGGAGGACCAGGCTGAGGAGAAGGAGGACAAGGAGTATAAAGAAGAGGACGACAAAAAGGACAAGGCGGAGGAGGAGGACAAGAAGTAGGGGGACGAGGAGGAGGAGCAGGAGGAGGAGGACGATGACGACCACGATGACGAGGAGGAGGAGGAGGAGGAGGAGGAGGACAATGAGGAGGAATAGGAGGAGGACGAGGAGGTGGAAGATAAGGATGAGGAGGAGGAGGACGTGGAGGAGGAGGAGGAGGAGGACGAGGACGAGGAGGATGAGGAGGAAGATGAGGAGGCGGACGAAGAGGACGAGGAGGAAGAGGACGAGGAGGATGAGGAGGCGGCGGCGGCGGCGGCGGCGATGCTGTCGCTGGACTTTCTGGACGATGTGCGGCGCATGAACAAGCGGCAGGTACCGGAGGGGCCGCGGGGAGCGGGGGAAGCCGGGCGGGTGGGCTGGAGGGCGGACGGGGCCTGACCGACCGCCTTCCTCCCCAGCTGTACTACCAGGTGCTGAACTTCGGCATGATCGTGTCCTCCGCCCTCATGATCTGGAAGGGGCTCATGGTGGTGACGGGCAGCGAGAGCCCCATCGTGGTGGTGCTGAGGTCAGTCCCGCGGTGCGGGGTTTAGCCGGAGGGATGGCCCAGGCGGAGCCGCAGCCCCAGCGGGCGGGGAGCTCCTGGGAATCCGGGCTGGGAATGGCGAGGGAGGGGTGGACAGAGCATCTCGCCTCGCTCTGTCAGCCGGCTGGTAAGAAACAGGGACTTTATACCCGGGCAGGGAGTGACGGGACACTGGGGTGTGACAGCGCTGCCGGAGGGCAGGGTTACAGGCGGCGGTGTGAGGAAATCCTTCCCTCTGAGGGCAGCCAGGCCTGGCCCAGGCTGCCCCATCCCCGGCAGTGTTCCAGG
>NW_024365716.1:0-1339 GCF_014805655.1 Passer montanus
AAAACCCCACTCAAATCCCATTAAAAACATCAAAATTTCGGTAAAAATACCAAAAATCCCATTAAAACCCCCCATTTTTGCACTCAAAATCAGTTACTGAGTGACATCAGCGCCTTCTGGATCTGTGACGTCATCAATGACATCATCAGTGACATCGTCAGGGCAAAAAACCCCACTTAAATCCCATTAAAAATGGCAAAATCCCATTAAAATTCCATTAACAGCACAAAACTCATTAAAATCCCCAATTTCGGCACCTCAATTCAGTTATTGAGTGACATCAGCACCTTCTGGATATGTGACGTCATCGGTGACATCATCAGTGACATCAGCACCCCAAAAAACCCCACTCAAATCCCATTAAAAATACCAAGATTACGGTGAAAATACCAAAAATCCCATTAAAAAATCCCATTTTCGAGGCCCCCATGGAGTCCCCGAGGGCCATCACCACCTTCTGGATCTGTGACGTCATCGGTGACATCATCAGTGACGTCACCAACCCCAAAAAACCCCACTCAAATCCCATTACAAACATCAAAAATTCGGTGAAAACACCAAAAATCCCATTAAAACCCCCCATTTTTGCACTCAAAATCAGTTACTGAGTGACATCAGCGCCTTCTGGATCTGTGACGTCATCAATGACGTCATCAGTGACATCATCAGGGCAAAAAACCCCACTCAAATCCCATTAAAAACGGCAAAATCCCATTAAAGTTCCATTAAAAACACCAAAAAACTCATTAAAATCCCCAATTTTGGCACCTCAATTCAGTTATTGAGTGACATCAGCTCCTTCTGGATCTGTGACGTCATCAGTGATGTCATCAGTGACGTCATCAGGGCAAAAAACCCCACTCAAATCCCATTAAAAACATCAAAAATTCGGTAAAAATACCAAAAATCCCATTAAAATCCCCAATTTTGGCACCTAAATTGAGTCCCCGAGTGACATCAGCACCTTCTGGATCTGTGACGTCATCAATGACGTCATTAGTGACATCATCAGGGGAAAAAACTCCACTTAAAATTGCATTAAAAATGGCAAAATCCCACTAAAATCCCAAAAAAACCCCAAAATCCCCCCCCAAAAAACCCTAAAAAACCCAAAAAATCACCAAAAATTAAAAAAAAAATCTAAAAAACCCAAAAAAATTCGTAAAAATGCAAAATTCCCCCAAAAATTCCCAAAAAACCCCAAACCCTGTCCTAAAAAAAGACCCCTGAAACCCCCAAAAAACCTAAAAATCCCCCAAAATTACCAAAAAAAGCTAAAAAAAACCCCAAAATTCCCCAAAAAAATCCCAAAAATTCCCCAAAAAAGTTCCCAAAAATC
>NW_024365716.1:1769-3140 GCF_014805655.1 Passer montanus
AGCTAAAAAAAAACCAAAAAAAACCCCCAAAAAACCCCCAAAAAAATCCCTAAAAATCCCAAAAAAATCCCCAAAATTCCCAAAAAATCCCAAACCCCTCCCTAAAAAAATCCCCCCAAAAAACCCCTAAAAATCCCCAAAAATTACAAAAAAAAATCTAAAAAAAACCCAAAAAATCTACCAAAAAATCCCAAAAAAGTCCCAAAAATCTCCCAAAAATTCCTCTAAAAATTCCAAAAATATCTCCCAAAAATCCAAAACCCCTCCCTAAAAAAATCCCCCCAAAAATCAAAAAAATTCCCTGAAATTCCCCCAAAAATTCCCAAAAATCCCAAGCCCCTCCCTAAAAAAATTCCCCCCCCAAAAAACCCTAAAAAACCAAAAAAGTCCCCAAAAATTACCAAAAAAATCTAAAAAAATCCCAAAAAACCTCCCAAAAAATCCCAAAAAAATCCCAAAAATCTCAAAAAAATTCCCAAAAATCTCCCTAAAAATCCTAAACCCCTCCCTAAAAAAATCCCCCCAAAAAACCACAAAAATCCCCCCTAAAACCCCTAAAAATCCACAAAAAAACCCCAAAATTGTAAAATAAAGCTAAAAAAACCCAAAAAAATCCCTCAAAAATCCCAAAAGTTCCCCTAAAAATTCCCAAAAATCCAAAACTCCTCCCTAAAAAAATCCCCCCAAAAAACCCCTAAAAAACCCAAAAAATCCCGAAAAATTACAAAAAAAAATCTAAAAAAACCCCCCAAAATCTCCCAAAAAATCCCAAAAAAGTCCCAAAAATCTCCCAAAAATTCCTCTAAAAATTCCAAAAATATCTCCCAAAAATCCAAAACCCCTCCCTAAAAAAATCCCCTCAAAAAAACCCTTAAAAAACCAAAAAAATCCCCAAAAAATCAAAAAAAAATCTAAAAAAACCCAAAAAAATCCCCCCAAAAATCAAAAAAATTCCCTGAAATTCCCCCAAAAATTCCCAAAAATCTATACTGGTTTGGACGGGTTTGTACTGGGTTATACTGGTTTGGACTGGGTTATACTGGTTTGGACCGGTTTGGATCAGTTTATACTGGTTTATACTGGTTTGGACTGGTTTGGATCAGATTATACTGGTTTATACTGGTTTGGACTGGTTTGGGTCAGTTTGGACTGGTTTATACTGGTTTGGACCTGTTTGGATCGGTTTATACTGGTTTGGACTGGGTTATACTGGTTTGGACTGGTTTGGATCGGTTTATACTGGTTTATACTGGTTTGGACTGATTTGGACTGGTTATACTGGTTTGGACTGGGTTATACTGGTTTGGACTGGGTTATACTGGTTTGGAACTATTAAAGTTGATTTGTACTGGTTTATACTGGGTTGGACTG
>NW_024365717.1:0-204 GCF_014805655.1 Passer montanus
GGGCCGTGCCGGGCCGGGCCGGGCCGTGCGCGGGGGCCGCGGAGGGCCGGGGGCAGTGGGTGCCCCCCGCCCCGGCCCTTTTCTGTTTGCACGTTGGATTTGGATCAGTGAATTTTTGACTTGTTTGTGCATCACGTGGAAATACTCTGAAGTGGTTTGTGTCACTAGCGTAGGGGAGACGCAGGGACCCCCCCCACACCCCCC
>NW_024365718.1:0-204 GCF_014805655.1 Passer montanus
CCTCCCGCCATTTGCACTATGTTTTTTCAGGAACAGCCGTCACTAGCCGTGCCTTTCCGAAATAGCCAAAGCCCCCCGCCCCCCACCATTACTGCAGCCTCCCCTCACAGGTCAGGTGCGGTAAGGAAGACTCACCATCTTCTCTCAGCTCGCCTCCGGCCAATCGGGACCTACTCAGCTACTTCTTGTCTCTTTGCAAACCCA
>NW_024365719.1:0-204 GCF_014805655.1 Passer montanus
ACTCAAAAAAGTTCTGCCGTCCCAAAGGAGTGCCTGAAGGTAAAGGCTATAGACTTGGTATGGACTTGGTTCTACACTCCTGCACATATAGTACATATAATATATATATATATACACTGTGCAGATGCTCACTGGTTAGCTGAGTGTTTAAAGGTTGTTGGGCTTTTACTTAACATCTGCATATTTGGAAAAATCACAAGGCTA
>NW_024365720.1:0-204 GCF_014805655.1 Passer montanus
AAAAAGCAGGGGAAAAATCAAGGAGGATGCACAACTTGGAGGGGAAGATATGAGTGATGTGTAATAGATACTGAAAAAAAAAATTCGGAAATTTAGTGACTCAAAAAAAATGGACCAGGATTGTATCAGGTGCAGTGCAAAGGTCCAAATCCTGCCAAAGCTCAGCTCACAGATATTTCAAAATCAGGAGAAAATAGCAGGGAG
>NW_024365721.1:0-204 GCF_014805655.1 Passer montanus
GGGTTAGCCCCAGCCTTCTTGTTCCAGCAAAGTCCTATTCTTTCATTCCATTCACATTGGTTATCTTTTTTCTGACTCCAATACCCGGAGGGAGGTTCTGGTTGCCACCTTTGGTTTTTGTTATCCAAATTTATGGCCAGCGTGGAAATGCAGGGAGTGAAACCTACGGTTTCCATATATTCCCTTCCTTCCCTACTTATACAA
>NW_024365722.1:0-204 GCF_014805655.1 Passer montanus
CCCCCCTTTATTTTTTGATTATTTTTACCATTTTTCTCCTTTTCCCCCGTGACTTTTCCCCGCTTTTCCCCGCACCCATTTCCGCCTTTTCCTCCCTTTTTTGGGCCCCCCCCGGGGGCGGAGGAAACCCAACCGCGCCAGACAAAGGCGGGAGCCGCCGCCGCTTCCTGCCCGCCCCCCCGGGACCCCCGCGACCCCCGGGAC
>NW_024365723.1:0-204 GCF_014805655.1 Passer montanus
GGTCATAGGTTGGACTTGAACTTGGTGGTCTTTTCCATCATGATTGATTCTGTGATTTTGTGATATCTTACTGTACTTACCTTTACCAGCCCAATACTGCAAGACATGGTCTGTGATCTGGCTTGAGATTTTGCTTGTTGATTCCAGATGAGCAATTTATAATCTGAAGATAAAGGAAATCACAGACTCTATTCTTCCATTCAT
>NW_024365724.1:0-204 GCF_014805655.1 Passer montanus
CTGCTGCTGGCACACGGGCATGGTTGCCAAGAGTTCGAGGGGCTGTGCTGCTTTAATTTGACATCTCGAAGCAAATCAGTCCACGCGTCGATCCAGGAAATGAGAGACCTCGTCGGTACCGTTAAGCAAGAGAACGAGGACTGGTTCAAGGACTTGTTCAAGAACTGGGGACTTTCAGGTTGGATGCTCTCCCTTATAAAAGAC
>NW_024365725.1:0-204 GCF_014805655.1 Passer montanus
GCGGCCCCGGTCCGCCACCGGCAGGGGGCGGGTGCTCCCCGCGCCTTCCTCCGGCTGCGCAGCGGCGGCGGCTCCGCTCGGTTCCTGCTCGGGCCGGGGCAGCCTTCGCGGCGCGGCCGCCGAGGGGACGCTGCGCGACCTGTCCGCGCCCTACAGCCCCGGTAGGTGCTCGCGATCTCCGCGGGGCTGCGCGGGGGGCGGCCC
>NW_024365726.1:0-204 GCF_014805655.1 Passer montanus
AAAAATCCGCAAAAAAATCCCCCAAAAAATACCCCAAAAAAATTCAATAAAATATCCCAAATAACCCCCAATCCCCAAGGCCGAGCACAAGGTAACCCCAAAAACACCGAAAATCACCCCAAAAAAATAACAGAAAAATCCCTGAAAAAATCCCGAAAAAAATCCCGAAAAAGATCACAAAAAAATTCAAAAAAATATCCCAAA
>NW_024365727.1:0-3140 GCF_014805655.1 Passer montanus
TTTGGGGAAAAATTTGGGATTTTGGGGGGAGTTTTGGGACATTTGGGGGCAATTCGGGAATTTTGGGGGAAATTTTGGGAAATTTTGGGGATTTTGGGGATTGGGGAGGTGGAGGGAGAAAATTTGGGGGGGAAATTGGGGTTTTGGGGCAAAAAATGGGGATTTGGGGGAAAAATTTGGGATTTAGGAGGGAATTTTGGGACATTTTGGGGAAAATGTGGGAATTTTGTGGGGAATTTGGGGGATTTGGGGAATTTTGGGAGGGTTTGGGGTCACGGAGGGAAAAAATTTGGGTGGAAAATTGGGATTTTAGGGGAAAAAATTGGGATTTTCAGGGGAAATTTGGGGGAAAATTTGGGAATTTGGGGGGAAATTTGGGATTTTTGGGAATTTTGGGAGGGGTTGGGGCAGTGGAGGGAGAAAATTTGGGGGGAAAATTGGAATTTTGGGGGAAAAATTGGGATTTAGCGGGGAGATTTGGGATTTTTGGGGGGATTTGGGTTTTTTTGGGGGTTTTTGGAGTTTTTTGGGTAGATTTTGGGGGAATTTAGGGGTTTTTGGGGTGGATTTGGAGTTTTTTGGGGTTTTTAGGGTGGATTTTTGGAGGATTTGGGTTTTTTGGGGGGGATTTGGGGTTTTTCGAGATGCATTTTTGGGGGGTTTCGGGGTGGATTTTTTTGGGGCAGATTTGGGGTTTTTTGGAAATTAATTTTTCAGGTTTTTTGGGATGGATTTCTGGGGGAATTTGGGGTTTTTTGCGATGGATTTTTGGGGTGGATTTGTGGGTTTTTGGGATTTTTTCAGGTTTTTTGGGATGGATTTTTTGGGGGGGATTTGGGTTTTTTTGGGGATGAATTTTTTGGGTTTTTGGAGTGGAATTTTTTGGGATATTTGGGGGTTTTTTTGGGATGGATTTTTATGTGGATTTGGGGTTTTCTGGACTGGAATTTTTTTGGGTTTTCTGGGCTGGATTTTTGGGGGGATTTGGGATTTTTGGGCTGGATGTTTTTGGTTTTCAGGGGGATTTTTAGGGGGATTTGGGGTTTTCTGGGCTGGATTTTTTTTGGGGTTTTGGGCTGGATTTTTAGGGGGATTTGGGGTTTTCTGGGCTGGATTTTTAGGGCGATTTGGGGTTTTCTGGGCTGGATTTTTAGGGCGATTTGGGGTTTTCTGGGCTGGATTTTTAGGGCGATTTGGGGTTTTCTGGGCTGGATTTTTAGGGCGATTTGGGGTTTTCTGGGCTGGATTTTTAGGGCGATTTGGGGTTTTCTGGGCTGGATTTTTAGGGCGATTTGGGGTTTTCTGGGCTGGATTTTTAGGGCGATTTGGGGTTTTCTGGGCTGGATTTTTAGGGCGATTTGGGGTTTTCTGGGCTGGATTTTTAGGGCGATTTGGGGTTTTCTGGGCTGGATTTTTTGGGTTTTCTGGGCTGGATTTTTGGGGGGATTTGGGTGTTTTGGGGATGGATTTTTGGGGGGATTTTTAGGGGTATTTGGGGTTTTCTGGGCTGGATTTTTTGGGTTTTCTGGGCTGGATTTTTGGGGGGATTTTAGGATCAAATTTTTTTTGGTTTTCTGGGCTGGCTTTTTAGGGGGATTTTGGATTTTTGGGCTGGATTTTTTTGGGGGATTTGGGGTTTCCTGGGCTGGATTTTTTTTTTTTTTTTTTTTTTAGGGGTTTTCTGGGCTGGATTTTTTGGATTTTTTTGGTTTTTTGGGGTCTCACCTGCAGGCCGATGGGCCCGGGGGGGCCGTTGAAGCCCCGCGTGCCCTCGTCCCCTTTGACCCCAAAATGTCCTTGGGGTCCCCGAGCCCCCGGCTCCCCGTCCGCGCCCTGGGAGGGAAAATCGGGGGGTCAGAAACCCAAAATCCCCCCAAAAATCCCCCCAAAAAATCCCCAAATCCCCCCCAAAAACCCCAATAAACAACCCCCAAAATCACCCAAAAAAACCCGAATAAACAATCCCCCCACAACCACCCCAAATTCACCCCCAAATTCACCCCAAATCCATCCCAAAATCCCCAGTAAAAAAACCCCAAAATCGCCCCAAAAATCCCCCCAAAAATCCCTGAGCAAACAACCCCAAAATCGCCCCAAAAATCCCCCCAAAAATCCCCAATAAACAACCCCCAAAATCACCCCAAAAAACCCGAGTAAACAACCCCCAAAATCCCCCAAAATCGCCCCAAAAATCCCCCCAAAAATCCCCAAATCCCGCCCAAAATCCCCAGTAAAAAAACCCCAAAATTAACCCCAAAATCCACCCGAAAATCCCTCCCAAAACACCAAAATCCGATCAAAACCCATCCTAAAAATCCTCCCAAATCCTCCCCCCCCAAAAAAAACCAAAATCCCCCAATAAATTGACCCCAAAATTCCCCTAAAATCCCCAAAATCCCCGGAATTTACCAAAATTCTTCTAAAATCCCCCAAATTTTCCCAAAATTCCTCTAAAATCCCTCAAAGTCCCTAAATTTCCCCAAATTTTCCCCAAATTTTCCCCAAATTTCCCCAAATTTTCCCCAAATCCCCAAATTTCTCCCCAGATTTTCCCAAAATCCCCCAAATTTCCCCAAATTTTCCCCAAATTCCCCCAAATCTCTCCAAAATTCCCCTAAAATCCCCAAATTCCCCCAAATCTTCCCCAATCCCTCAAATTTCCCCAAAATCCCCAAATTTTCCCCAAATGTTCTCAAATTTCCCCAAATTTTCCCCCAAATCCCCCCCAAAACCCCCCAAATTTTCCCAAAACCCCCAAGTTTCCCTGCAAATCCCCATTTCTTTTCTCCAAAATCCCCAAAATTCCCCTAAATTTCCCCAAAATTCCTCTAAAATCCACAAATTCCCCAAAATCCCCCAAATTTGCCCCCAAATGTCCCCAAAATTCCCCCAAATTTCTCCCAAAATTCCTCTAAAATCCCCCAAAATCCCCCAAATTTCCCCCAAATCCTCAAATTTTCCCCAAATCCCCCAAATGTCCCCAAAATTCCCCAAATCTTACCCAAAATTCCTCTAAAATCCCCCAAATCCCCCCAAAATCTCAAATTTCCCCATTTTTTTTCCCAAAGTCCCCAAATTTCCCCCAAATCCCAATTTTTCCCCCCAATTTTTCCCAAAATTCCCCTAAAATCCCCCAAATT
>NW_024365728.1:0-204 GCF_014805655.1 Passer montanus
CCCCCAAGATGCCCCAAAACACCCTGAAACCAGACCTCAAATCCCCCCAAAATCCCCCAAACCAGATCCCAAATCTCCCCAAATCCCCCCGAAATGCCCCAAAACCAGACCCTAAAACCCCCAAATCCCCCCTAAAACCCGACCCCAAATCCCCCCAAAATCCAACCCTAAATCTCCCCAAATCCCCCCAAAATGCCCCAAAAC
>NW_024365729.1:0-204 GCF_014805655.1 Passer montanus
CTTCACCAATCTCAAAGCCATCCAAAGGCTTTGTTGCTCTCCTATTGGAAAGGTTTCCTACCTTTTCGGTGGTTTCGGAGGCGCAGCTCTTCACAGCACTTCTACTTCTTCTTAGCACAGCCAACAAACTCCATCTCCCCTCTCAACCATCCTACCTGCTCTTTTATAATACCCTTCTTAACTGGATCCAGCTGTGGCCTATTA
>NW_024365730.1:0-204 GCF_014805655.1 Passer montanus
TATATTTGTTGATGAGTAAAACATGACAGAAGTTTTTTCCCTTGATGTAGGAACAGATAGAGAGGAAGAACAATGGGATTTAATAGTGATTTATATCTTGTTCTATACCGATTTTTTCCTGTTCGGAGCGGTGTTTGTTACTTTCTCGCGGGGAGGTGGAGATGAACTGCGGGCGGTCAGTGCTCGCGTTGGGCTGTGGACAGA
>NW_024365731.1:0-204 GCF_014805655.1 Passer montanus
GGGCCCGGAGCGGGGCCGGGAGCGGGGCCGGGGGGCGGAGGTTGGGCCCGGGCCGGCGGAGCCCGCTCGGCCGCCATGGCGGCTGCCACAAAGGGAGCCACGGGCGGCAGCGGCTTCCTGCCACAAAGGGAGCCGGAAAGGGGGCGGGGCCAACGCGAAATGGGCGGGGCCAGCGGGAAGGGGGCGGGGTCAAGGGAGGCGCTG
>NW_024365732.1:0-204 GCF_014805655.1 Passer montanus
CTGTGGGCCTGTGTGGCCGGCTGCCTGCTAAGGTTCTGCATGGCGCAAGATGCCTCCCTGACCCATGCTGCCACCAGCCCAAACTCAGGCTGCTTTGAGATTCCCAAGTGCCTCCTGTAAAATGATATTAGTGTTGTATTTGCCCAATTATCCCACCATAGAAAAACCCCAAATGAAATTAAATATAGCAGCAATTTTAATTAA
>NW_024365733.1:0-204 GCF_014805655.1 Passer montanus
TCCCTGTCCCTGGGGTGCCCTGGTGGCTGGCAGTGCCCACAGTGGCTGTCCCTGACTGTCCCTGTCCCCAGTCAATGCCCCAGTAGGTAATCCCTGACTGTCCTTGTCCCCATCCCTGTCCTCAGGTGATGCCCACAATGGCTGTCCCTGACTGTCCCAGGATACCCTGGCAGCAGGCAGTGCCCACACTGACTGTCCCTGTCC
>NW_024365734.1:0-204 GCF_014805655.1 Passer montanus
GATTTTTTGAGGGGATTTCCCCTTTTCCCGTTATTTTTGGGGTGTTTTTCCACCTTTTCCATGATTATTTTGGGCATTTTCCCACATTTTCCATCATTTTTTTGGGTTTTTTCCCCCATTTCCCACATTTTTTTATCCCTTCCCAAAAAAACCTCACCCCCCCAATTTTCCCCCCGAGCTTTTCCCCTAAAATTTGAATCAGGA
>NW_024365735.1:0-204 GCF_014805655.1 Passer montanus
ACTTGGTGCTCAGAGCAAGTGGTCTTGTGAGTGGCTGAAGTAACCTGGAATGGAACTGTTGCAGCAGTGGCTTAAAATGATTGCAGTGCTGGAGTATGGACAAGAGCAACCTTCTCAGTAGCTGTGTAGTAAATAGGCCTGGGCCAGCAACACGTGTATAGCAACACGTGGTTTGAAATATGTTTTATGTGTTCTCTGTGTGAA
>NW_024365736.1:0-204 GCF_014805655.1 Passer montanus
CAGGAAGAGGAGGAAGGAAATATGTTACTGATTTCTTATATAGTCCATAGTCAACCCCATATTTCTAATTCTTTTAAGATACTTTTTTAGAAGACTATTTCATAAAGGCTCCTAGAATCAGGTCTTTCTTAAGGAAGTAATTTCTTCCAGGTATTTCTTTTTTAAGGAAATATCTACGCAGCTGAAAGCTATGAAAGCTGAATT
>NW_024365737.1:0-204 GCF_014805655.1 Passer montanus
AAAAATACTCCAGAACCACCCCAAAAATATCCAGAATTCACCCCAAATGTCCCCCAGGGGGCCCTGAACTCCCTGGGGTGAATTTGGGGTGGATTTGGGGGATTTTGGGGTCGATTTTGGGGTCAATTTTTGGCGGCATTTTGGGGAAAATTTGGGGGATTTTAGGGGGGATTTCGGGGTCCCCAAATGTCCCCAAAATTCACC
>NW_024365738.1:0-3139 GCF_014805655.1 Passer montanus
GGAAATGCCCCATGGCCTCTCCCTTGATTCTAATTAAGTCCCAAGACTCCTCTGTCTCCTTTTTGGGCACAAACCTCTGGGGTTTGTGGACGAATTTTGCTGACACCATCATTTCCCAGCCTCTCTCACTGCTGATGCTGGGTGAGTTCTGTCCTCCCTCCCCACCCTTGTCTTGTCCACGCCAGGAGGGCGATGGGGATCTCAGGGCTGCCCATCAGACACAGCTTCTAGAGATCAGCTCTTCTGGGAAACCTGGGAAGGACCATTCCTGCGAGGGAATGAGCACAGCAAATCCATCCAGCTGCTGGATGTGACAGGGATCTTTCAAAAGAAATAAGGAATAAATATTGAGCCATCAAACCTTGCCAGACCGCTCGGGTGGCAGGGGAGAACAAGGCTGGGAATGAAAAGGAAAATTATTTTTTAACAGATAGAAGCTGGGAAAAAAAAAGCTCAGAGGGATTTTCTTGGAGATGAAGTACCAAGGTGTTCTTAAGGCAGCTGCAGGTGGGAAATAATGTGCACTTTACCCACAATTAGAGCGCTGGGTCATTAAGGGCTGGGGATGGATATCTGCTGGTTTTCAGCTTCCTTTTTCTACCTAGGAAAATTATTTTTTAACAGATAGAAGCTGGGAAAAAAAAAGCTCAGAGGGATTTTCTTGGAGATGAAGTACCAAGGTGTTCTTAAGGCAGCTGCAGGTGGGAAATAATGTGCACTTTACCCACAATTAGAGCGCTGGGTCATTAAGGGCTGGGGATGGATATCTGCTGGTTTTCAGCTTCCTTTTTCTACCTCTATCGAGGTCAGGATTGAAGGCAATTGAGAGGATGGTTCCCATTCAAACTCAGGTTATTTCTCACTCATTATTATTTCTTATGAGTTACAGTCTCACAGCAGTGAGTTCTGCAGTCTTTCATTAACCAGGCACAAAATGGTTAACTATCTCTTGGTCTTTTAAGGTTAAACTATCTAATTAAGAAATTACACCTAAAGAAAAACAACCCGCCTCCACCCTAAAACTTCCATCTTTCTCCACATTTATTACAATATTCTAAACCCCCAAACTCGAAGTTTTCCACCCTGTGATGTCACACATTTGTAACCAACTCCACACCCATAATCCCAGTGCTATCAATCCATTTTGGAAACCTTCTCCACAGCCTCAGGTCAAATGCAGTGTTCTCCTGGGGATCAGAGTTCTGTCTGTACAGAAAATCTGGAATTCTCAGCATCCAGAACTCCAGCAGATACCACAGCACCAGAACCCTCAGCTGCTCTGGCTGCCCTGATGCAAAAACTCCAGAGTGACCCTGCCCTGCCTGGCAGCCCCCAGGCTCTGCCAGTCCCCAATTCCAGCTCCCATCGGGGTTATTCACCTTCCCTGGGCTGCACAAACACCTCCAGAGGATCACAAATCCATCACGGGGGACCCCACAAACTGCAATTCCCCCGCCAGCCTCCTGCTCCCGACCATCCCCAAAGCCCCCCTGGCACCCTGCCCTCCCTGCCCTGCTGTGAAATTGTTTTTATCCACGTGGCCTTGGCTCCCCGTGCCAGAGATCTCTGCAGGGATGCTGGGGCAGCCACATGTCCTGGATTGCCAAGCGCAGTGGATTCTGTTTGGATCTGCATGGCAGCTGCCTTCTGTTCATCCGGCAGTTTTCCTTATCTCTTCCACACCCAATCCTTCCTGGGGGACACCTGCTGATAACAGGCTGTGGGATGTCCCTGCACGGCTGATAACAACTGCAGCATCCACTGGGAGATGTGAGCCCAGGGAGGAGCCCAGCATTCCTACCCGGATATAATCTGGAGCTCTGGAACACTGCACGGCTTCTCCACTGGATTCCCAGAGGAGCAGCAGCTGCCCCTTCCCCTGGATCTTCAGAGGAAGACTGCACCCTGCTCCAGGATCCTGCTCCAGCAGAGCCACCCTGGCACTGCAGGAGGGCTGAGCCACAATTCCAACTGGACTTTTCCAGGATCCCTGCTCCAGCAGAGCCACCCTGGCACTGCAGGAGGGCTGAGCCACAATTCCAACTGGACTTTTCCAGGATCCCTGCTCCAGCAGAGCCACCCTGGCACTGCAGGAGGGCTGAGCCACAATTCCAACTGGACTTTTCCAGGATCCCTGCTCCAGCAGAGCCACCCTGGCACTGCAGGAGGGCTGAGCCACAATTCCAACTGGACTTTTCCAGGATCCCTGCTCCAGCAGAGCCACCCTGGCACTGCAGGAGGGCTGAGCCACAATTCCAACTGGACTTTTCCAGAGCTGCCAGATGTCCACGAGAGAAGGATGGAAAAGGAACAAGTCTCTGATCCTTCAAGTGGATGAAATGGCCCTTCCTGCTCTGGGAAAAAAGCAACAACCCAAAACCAGAGAAAATCAGGGCTGAGGGACAGGCAGAACAAAGCAGTGCAATCTTTCTTTGGTCGCCAAGCTGCCAGATGTCCACGAGAGAAGGATGGAAAAGGAACAAGTCTCTGATCCTTCAAGTGGATGAAATGGCCCTTCCTGCTCTGGGAAAAAAGCAACAACCCAAAACCAGAGAAAATCAGGGCTGAGGGACAGGCAGAACAAAGCAGTGCAATCTTTCTTTGGTCAGTAAACAAACCTGGAGAGAATGGGCTTGCAGTGTGTTGACAACGTTCTGGCAGTTCATTAATCCCAGCAAAATCTCTCCAAAGCCACTGATGCATGGATTCCATTTTCAAATTTCTCATTAGTTCCTCTTTATGGATTAAATGCTGATGTTCACGAGTGAATGCACACAGCTTCAGCTGATGGATGTAATTGGGTTGTAATGGATTTTAGCTGCTGTTCCTCCTGATCTGGCCAATTTGAAATGCAGTATCAATGCATTCTGCCCATCTCTCTGTAGGGAATGAGAAATTGAAACCTACAAGATGAGATTTATCAACTTCCATAAAGTTCTCTCCAACCATCATAAAACTGTTAAACTCCTCATTATCATTCCAGCACAGCGATTTCCCCAACTCTGCTCGGGCAGTCAAAATATTAAAGTGCATTAGAAATAAGTAGAGTTGATCCCTCAATATTCTGCATGTCCTCAACATTGATTTAGGTGCTGTAAATATCCCCAACCCTGGATGACACGAGCACAGCAAAAAAAAA
>NW_024365739.1:0-204 GCF_014805655.1 Passer montanus
CGGTGCCGCTCCCGGTGCCGTTGCCGCTCCCGGTGCCGGCGGCATGGCGGGCTGGGCGCGGGGCTGGCCCGAGGCGCTGAAGGCCCGCGCCGCCCGGTACGCGCTGCAGCGCTGGCTCGGGCCCTTCCTGGAGGAGCCGCTGCGGCTGGAGCAGCTCGGGCTGGACCTGCGGGGCGGCACCGGCACCGTGCGGGACCTGCGGCT
>NW_024365740.1:0-204 GCF_014805655.1 Passer montanus
AGAACAGACCGAGGGCAGAGCGAGGCCCGCAGCCGCTGCCGGCTCCCCCTCACGCCGCGGGCACCCCGGGCCGGGCCGGGCCCGGTGCACCGAGAGGCGGCGGCGGAGCCAGCGCGCGGGAAGGGGCCGAGCGTGAGGGGAGCGGTTCTTTACAGCAGCCCGGCCCGGGAGATTGAACCCGGCCCGGGAGCTGTAACCCGGCCC
>NW_024365741.1:0-204 GCF_014805655.1 Passer montanus
GTGATAAAGGGGGATTTTTGGGGTGATAAGGGGGTAATAAGGGATATTGGGGGTGATTTGGGAGAGATAATGGAGATTTGGGGGTGATAAGATTGATTTGGGGTGATGAGGGAGAGATAAGGGGGAGATAAAGAATTTGGGGTGATAAAGGGGATTTTGGGGTGACAAGGGAGTGATAAGGGGGAGATAAGGGATTTGGGGTGA
>NW_024365742.1:0-204 GCF_014805655.1 Passer montanus
CCACATCAAGCCAGAATGGAAGTGAAATTTTTATTGAAAGTATTACCGACTTCCACATGTTTATATGCTGGCTGAGTTTGATCTTACATAATCCAAACGTAAGGAAAATAATCTTAGTGTAGGATTCAGAGTCTTTTATGCTGAACTATAATTTCCAATACAGTACTTTAAAAGCTTTCAGTGTCATTGTACTTATTTTACATG
>NW_024365743.1:0-204 GCF_014805655.1 Passer montanus
CCTTGTCCATCTTCCTGATATCTTAAATACACTATGTCAGAATTTTTAAAATACATCAGTGTAATTTGGTTTTATTTTTCTTAAGGTTTTCTCTTTTCATTTATATATATATATACCAAAAAAGCTGGTTTATAGTTTTGTTTATACTTTCTAACCCCCTTGAAAATTTATATGGCATCTTAAAAATCCTAAGATAATTTGAGA
>NW_024365744.1:0-204 GCF_014805655.1 Passer montanus
CCAGCAGCAGGTGAGCAGGGGAAAACCACCCCCAAAATAGCCAAATGTATCCAAAAATACCCAAAATAGCACCAAAATATCCAGCAAAACAGTCACAGTGAAAATCCCACCCAAAAAGTCCCCAAGAATTCTAAAAAAATCCCCAAAAAACCCCAAATATCCCTCGGGCCTGGCTGCCCCCCCCAGCGCCCTCAGGCAGCTCCG
>NW_024365745.1:0-204 GCF_014805655.1 Passer montanus
CTATTCTTGCCTGTATTGTTCAAATGCAAAAGAAATACACAAGTGAGTAGGAGTTACAACTCTACAGCTGATTTGTGACAGAGAAGGAAGGATCTGGAGACTTTGCTTTGTGTTCCAATTTGGATGCAAGCAGCAGCTCTGGCTGTTTTTGTAGGTTCATAGTTGACTTTCTCAGTTGGCAGAAATGCATAGCTTGGTTTTTGT
>NW_024365746.1:0-204 GCF_014805655.1 Passer montanus
GAAACGGGAATGGGAAATGGGAATGGGAACACAGCTGGAAAAACGGGGATGAGAAATGGGAATGGGGGTGGAAAATGGGAAACGGGGATAGGAAATGGGGATGGGAAACGGGAGTGGGAAATGGGAATGGGGAATGGGAACAGAGTTGGAAAAACAGGGATGGGAAATGGCGATGAGAAATGGGGATGGGAACGGGGATGGGAA
>NW_024365747.1:0-204 GCF_014805655.1 Passer montanus
GTCTGTGTGTATTTAAAGCAGCAGAACTCCGTATTACAAGCATCTCTAAACACCATGCTTTAAGAAAGTGTAGGATTTATTCTAACTTGCTTCAAGCATCCGTAGGATTCTATTGAAACTTTTATCTGAACTTGAAATATTAAAAAGTCTTTAGTGATACAAAAGTATCTTACTGCTGTGGGTAAAAATGGTTAACTTTCAGTC
>NW_024365748.1:0-204 GCF_014805655.1 Passer montanus
AAAAATTCTAAACCACTTCAGATTTCAAAACACATTTATATATATAAAGTCACCCAAGGTAAAAATCGTTACCCTCTTTTTGACACAAGGAAAGTGAAACACAACAAACTTTGTCAAAGACACAGATAGAGCTGTTGGAAGGGCTGGTACTAAAACCCAAGAGTTTCTGAAGCACCTTATATTTTTATCAAGGATTTACTTTTT
>NW_024365749.1:0-1306 GCF_014805655.1 Passer montanus
CACTAAAATCCAGGGTGCTCTTCCCTCTTCATTTCCCAGAAATTTGGGATGAAAACCAGGGACTGAACCCCCAAACAAACCCCCACAATTCCAGGGATGGGAATTCCACCCCAGGGCCTCCCCACGGTCGGAGGGAAGAATTCCATCCCAATATTCCCTCCGAGGGAAGAATTCCATCCCAATATTCCCTCGGAGGGAAGAATTCCATCCCAACATTCCCTCCGAGGGAAGAATTCCATCCCAATATTCCCTCGGAGGGAAGAATTCCATCCCAACATTCCCTCCGAGGGAAGAATTCCATCCCAATATTCCCTCAGAGGGAAGAATTCCATCGCAATATTCCCTCCCTCAGAGGGAAGAATTCCATCCCAATATTCCCTCCCTCGGAGGGAAGAATTCCATCCCAATATTCCCTCCGAGGGAAGAATTCCATCCCAACTTTCCCTCCGAGGGAAGAATTCCATCCCAATATTCCCTCCGAGGGAAGAATTCCATCCCAATATTCCCTCCCTCCGAGGGAAGAATTCCATCCCAATATTCCTTCCCTCAGAGGGAAGAATTCCATCCCAATATTCCTTCCCTCAGAGGGAAGAATTCCATCCCAATTTTCCCCCCAACCCTCCCCATTCCCAATCCTTGTCCTTCATTCCCCCGGCACTGAGGCAGCTCCAAGAGAAATCCCAAAATTTGGATTTTCTGCCCATTTTTACTCCACAAAACCCCATTTTTGGTTCCACCCGTTTCTGTTCCGGGCCGAAGAGCAGAATTCCCCTCTCGGTCCCACAGGACGTGGAATTTGGGTGGTTTTGGGAATATCTGGGTGCAGGTCCCGGGAACGAGAGGATCCCAGAGCAGCCGAGCCCGGCCCGTTTCGCTCCAGGCCTCAAAGTTAATCCCATTTTTCACCCTTTTTCCTTTTTTTATCAACAAAACGCTCGGATTTCTGGAAAATCCAGCTCCATCCCTCTTTTTTATTCCCAGGATGTTCCCTCTGTGTCAACAGCAGCAAAAAGAGGAGGAAAAAAAATTGAAAATCCTGCATTTATCCCCCTGTATTTATAATTTATAATTTATAATTTATAATTTATCAGTTATCATCTATCATTTATAATTTATCATTTAAAATTTATCATTTATCATTTATCACTTAAAATTTATAATTTAGCAATTATAATTTATAATTTTTCATTTATAATTTTTCATTTATAATTTATAATCTATATTTATAATTTATAATTTATAATTTATAATTTATAATTTATAATTTATAATTTATAATTTATAATTTATAATTTACAATTTAAAA
>NW_024365749.1:1694-3136 GCF_014805655.1 Passer montanus
TACAATTTAAAAATTTACAATTTATATTTTATATTTTATAATCTAAAATTTATAATTTATAATTTATAATAATTTAAAATTTAAAAATTATAATTTATCAGTTATCATCTATCATTTATCATTTATCATTTGTCATTTAAAATTATTAATTTATAATTTATAATTCTTCATTTATAATTTTTCATTTATAATTTAAATTTATAATTTATAATTTATAATTATTTATAATTTATAATTTATAATTTATAACTTATAATTTATCTTTTATAATTTCTATTTTATAATTTATAATTTACTATTTATAATTTATAATTTATAATTTATAATTTATATTTTATAATTTATAATTTGTAATTTATATTTTATCATTTATAATTTATAATTTATATTTTATAATTTATAATTTGTAATTTATATTTTATAATTTATAATTTAAAATCTATAATTTATAATTTATATTTTATAATTTGTAATTTATAATTGCTGTGGACTGACAAAAGCCGAGCTGGGTGCAGGAGCAGCCCTGCCCCGCTTTTCTCGGGGTTCAAAACTTGAACATTGTGTGGGAGAGAATTGGGGTGAGGAGCGGGCGCTGCGGGCCGGGAAATCCCTCCACCATCCAAAAATGAAATGATGAGCCGTCCTTTATTGAAATTCCCAGATATTTTGCCCTTTTTTGGGGGTATATTGCACATCCTCTTTTAATCATAATGTCCTTTTTTGGTTATTTTTTTTAATTTCAGTAAATTCTCTTCCCTCTCCGCCAGGAAATTCCCGGGTTGAGGGAATCCCCCGAGTGCCCCGAGCGCTGCGCGGTCCCGTCCAGAGTTCTGTGGGGTCAGAGCGAGGGACAAACCAAACCTTCCTTGTGGGGCTTTTATTTCATTTTTACATCCAGAGTTCTGTGGGGTTACCGTGAGGGACAGACCCAAACCTTCCTTGTGGGGCTTTTATTTCATTTTTGTATCCAGAGTTCTGTGGGGTCAGAGCGAGGGACAAACCAAACCTTCCTTGTGGGGCTTTTATTTCATTTTTACACCCAGAGTTCTGTTGGGTTACCGTGAGGGACAAACCCAAACCTTCCTTGAGGCGCTGCCACCGCCCCACCTCGGCATTTCTGTTTGATTTCATTTTTACATCCAACATTTCCGTTTGTGAGGTGGTTCATGGGGAGGGAGCCAAAATTACCTCAGGTTGGACTCAGGGTGGCCACAGAGATTTTTGGTTTTGTTTTTCATTATTCTCCTGTTCCAGGAAGGTCTTTGTATTCACTGCTATAAATAGATATTTATATTTAAAAAAGTAATATATAAAAATTGCATATTATATTAAAAATATATTAAAATATATATTATATAAAAATATATATGACATATAAAGATATATTAGATATAAATATATTTATATATTTATGTATATAATATATGTAAATATAATTTATA
>NW_024365750.1:0-204 GCF_014805655.1 Passer montanus
TTTTTTAAGTTTCCTTGTTCTTGTACAGAAGTTGCCTTAAAGCTGCTTTCTTTTATTCTTAGAAGTCACTTGTTTGTATTACCGAAATGAGTTTTCATAGTTTGTCTTTTTAGCATTTCTTAATTGAATGTTCTATTAGTGTGTTGGCAGTAGGAAGTGGGACTTTTATAACGGTGCAAATATCCCGGGTCCGGCCCAGCCCGC
>NW_024365751.1:0-204 GCF_014805655.1 Passer montanus
TCATTTGAATTTGTAATGAATCCTGTATATTTACATAGGGAAGCACAAAGCCACTGTTATTCCCAGACTCATGCTCAGCCCAGCTGCAGATTGGGCCCTGCGTTGCCATGCACTGTTCTTCCATGCTGTGACCCCAATGACTCTGTACCTCCCTGCAAACACCATCCTGCAGCCTTCCTCTTCCCCACTGATTTCACTACAAAT
>NW_024365752.1:0-204 GCF_014805655.1 Passer montanus
TTAGAATTGGAATTTTGGCATTTTTGGGATTCCGGGATTGGGATTTTTGGGCATTCGGAGATTGGGATTTTGGGAATTTTCAGCGTTTTGGGAATTCTGGGATTGGGATTTTGGGAATTTTGGGAATTCTGGGATTGGAGTTTTCAGGATTTTGAAGAATTCCAGGATCAAGATTTTTGGGATTTTCAGGATTTTTGGGAATTC
>NW_024365753.1:0-204 GCF_014805655.1 Passer montanus
GGAATGGTGTTCCTGTGTGTGGATTGAAGCTTTCTGACATTGTATGGTGATGCTCTGTGCATTGTGACCCTCTTCACTGCAGTGTGAGTTGTGACAGTGCTTCACCTCCCAGGAGAGCACTGAGGAAAAGTGCTTCTCACTTTCTTGGCACCTGGTAAGCTCAAATTTCCTCTGTAATCTTACCAGAGGCTCATTTCTAACTTT
>NW_024365754.1:0-204 GCF_014805655.1 Passer montanus
CCATTTCCAAGCAGTGTGGCACTTCTGATCCTGGTGTAAAGGTCGGGACTAACAAAGATATTGATATTGTCTTTAAAAAAGAACCCAAAAAACCATGTCGGTGGAGAATATTCATTTTGAAATTTATATGACTTCCTGCCCTTACTTGATTTACAGCTAAATTTTTTTTCTGTCTGCTTAAAAAGATCAGGTGTTTTGCCTGTT
>NW_024365755.1:0-204 GCF_014805655.1 Passer montanus
TTCCTCATTCCTTTCTCCACTTAAAAATTTCAGTTGTCTTTCAAAACATCCGTCCTTGATTCTTGACCCCAGCGAAACCCTCTTGGAGAAGTAATCTCTCTATAGTTTATTATCAGAACACATCCCAGTTTGTGCTACTCTCCAATCCTTACCCATCTCCGACTGAAAGGGATTTTTTAACAGGGTTGGGTCGGAAAAGTGATT
>NW_024365756.1:0-204 GCF_014805655.1 Passer montanus
TAAGAAAATATGTACATTCAACATAATGAATTCTACTTCACAAATATTAGAAATATCTTCACAGTTTTCAGCCTACTGCTGAAAATCAGTAAGAAAAAAAAATTTAAGATGGCTTGGACACCATTACTTTTTGTATCTTCATTTGGCTTCACTTTAGAATTGCAGTTAAAATCTCAACTTCTTTTAGAAGCAAATAGAAGGTTT
>NW_024365757.1:0-204 GCF_014805655.1 Passer montanus
AACACAACAAAATTGAAATGTGTTGATAACACACTGCATGACAATATTTGACCGTCCAGGCTTTTAATAATTAGCTGTGAACTAGAAGATTTATTTGAATATTAAATGGGATGGAAGATTTCTGAAAGGTGAACGCACATTACTGACCAGATAATCTTACGGAGCCTTTTGAGACTTGCTGGTGAACACTGAAGCTGAGACAGG
>NW_024365758.1:0-204 GCF_014805655.1 Passer montanus
TTTTTGGGATTTTGCCGGATACGTTTTTTGGGATTTCGCTGGCTCTGCTTTTTGGGATTTCCCTGAATCAGTTTTTCGGGATTTCGCTGGATCCACTTTTTGGGATTTCGCCAGATCCATTTCTTCGGGATTTCACTGGATCAGTTTTTTGGGATTTCCCCAGATCTACTTTTCAGGATTTCACCGGATCAATTTTTTTGGGAT
>NW_024365759.1:0-204 GCF_014805655.1 Passer montanus
TGGGTCTGGTGTAGAATGTTGCACTCTGCTGCAGCCCTGGGGTTGATTCTGGGATGCAGAGAATCAGAGTTTGAAGGTGCTGTGCTGAGCAGGGCCTGAAGCAGAGCCAGGGCAGTGAACATGTACTTGCTGTAAATCAGCCTGGGACCACTCTGACACTGGTGCAGGTCCAAGTGCTGCCAGCTGAGCTGCTCTCTGGCACTC
>NW_024365760.1:0-946 GCF_014805655.1 Passer montanus
GTGATGCAAAGTTTAAACTCCTTCTTTGCAAGACAGCCCTTACCATTTAAGTTTCGTCTGAGCTTGGCTTCCTTCTCTCCATCTTCATCCAGCCCTTCAGCCTTCAGTTTTTTCCAGCTCAGCTCATCTTTTTCTTGTATTTTTAGATCACTATGCAACTCTGCCAGTTTCACAGCAGAGAGGTGGAGCTAACAAGAACACAGAAAAGTTTATATTTAGTTATGTGGAGTTCCCTTTTGCTTCACAGCTACCTCAGGAACCAGTACAGATACATAACAACCAATATGGCACAGCAATTCCCCTCAAACAACGTGTCATTGCCATCACATGTGCTTTCTTGTGGACCATCTTCCAACCATACAGTTACAGTGAGTTGAAAAACTTTATTGGTAGTACAATTTTTCAGTTTACCAGGTCACTGAGGATGGCCTTGCAGGTCAAAGAGCCACTTCATCAGCAATTTTTATTATCATCAAAATGAAAAAAAAAATTCTCACATAATTTCTTAACATGGTTTATGTTTTATGGCTCTAAAACATACAAAACCTAGAGGTATTCCTGCCTAACATACTAGAAAAAAAAAAAAGTAAAACATTGAGGCTGAAGATAAAAAAAAAAAAGAATTAGTTTAAATGAATGCTAAGTTACCTTGAAATTTTGTGAGCTACAGAGAAAACAGGAACAATGACTAATATGTGGTTGGCTAAGCAGCACTGCTGTGAGTTGATATTGAACTTCCAGATTTTAGTCACCTTAGTTATACAGTTTGAAACAAATAAATGTAACAAACCATCTTAATACTTCAGAACCACTTTTGGTTTTTTTTGTCTTGTCTACATGGTCAAAAAGCAGATGGTGAGGTGAGGAGAAGCCCAGAGAAGAGAGGAGATAAAACCCCTCCAGCTACTGCATGCCCAGCTCCTGGGAGCTCAGATCCAGCTGGAAA
>NW_024365760.1:1034-3165 GCF_014805655.1 Passer montanus
TTTTTTATCATTAAAACCAGCTAACAGATTATAAAAATTCTCATTTTCAGTGAGTATGTTTAATAAACACAGACTCAGAGCTCAGTATTGTTTTTAAACATCTGAATGATACTGAAAAGATTCAGTCGTGACTTTGTGTGTCAGTTGATTATTTAAAAGTAACTAGGAAAAGTGTAATTACTTTAAGCTGATGTACTTCCTACCAACAAGAATTCAGGAAAGTATCCACATCATTGTTTATGTTTCCATCATAGGCTGTCCTAGTAATTAATCTTGTGCCACTGCATACAATTATTTTGATTTTTAAACTTTTTTCTCTGCATTTTGCACTTGGCTTACTGAAATTATTAAAATCTAGAGTAGTTAGAATCATGGGTAAATATAATACGTATAGAACACATACAGCATTCTGTTTTCTAGAAGATATAGAAAAGAATATCAGAACTTCTAAACATGAAGTCTGCAGACATCATCAATCAAACATCTTAAAGTCTTAATAAATACTAAGGAACTATATTAAGCCCACTATTCCTTAAGAGAAAACAAGATTCTACTCAAATTTCTTCCAATTAGAGCAATATATTTCTAATTCTCATTATAATTTAGTAGGAAACTAAAGTAAGTGTCCTTATAAGCATTATAAATTCTTTGAAACCTTTTGGAAGTCCCTTGCCTGTCCCATTAATGTAATACAGAGTGGATACATAAGTTAAAGTATTCAATTCAAGATCTACTTCCTTTAAGGAAGGTTATCCAATGTTGGACACTGAGTACACCAGGTAAAAAATGTCAATGGTAAGACTCCTCATCACTTTACTCACATCACTCACATGCTGGAATAACTAACTAGAAGCAGAGGTGAAAGGTTAATGATTAAATAACCAAACAACAAGCTCCTTAAACTCATACCTTATTCCTCAATCCTTATGCTGCCTGGACATTAACACCCAAGACAGGTATCTGGCAATTCTGGGAATGAGTGCTGGAAACTTGTTGAACTTCACAACAATCACATCATTTGCTGTTGGACTGGCTACAGTCATCAGCTGCACTCTTGCCTCCAAGAGGAAAGAGCTCTTTACTACAAATTTACTATTTATGAAAAGACATCCTGGAGAAAGATCAAGCGCTCCCTCCCATTCACCCTCAGGAAAACAAGAAGAAAGTCTGGGTTGCCAGCTCCGGGTCCCATTAAGTAATGTTTTGGGGCTTTTTTAAGAACTGCTTCTCCAGCTGTGTGTTGCAATGCTGAATTGCAGTATCTGACTTTTATATCAAAACAAAGAAGTTCCCTGTTCTCAGCAGTTTCTCTATTAAATAAAGGAATGAAGAGTTCTGCACTGATGCATTGAACTATTTCAAAGCAGATGTAACAGAGTTACATCTGCAAAGTTTTCCTCTTATTTCACATATTGCCCAGACATACTGAAAAATCACTTTATAAAGCACATGCTGGGTGACAATTGTACTCAAAAGTGAAGTTTAGATAGTGGCAAATTTTGTTCAAGTAGGTTTTGCTTATCTAAAATCCAGCTCACACATACAGAATTTAATAAGCCTTAGTTCCTTACTGACAGAGTTAATCCATTTCATATTTTATCATCTTAACACAGATGATGTAAAGCACCTCAAATTTTAATTCTAGAAGAGCCAGGTATGAACATGAGAAATAACTGTAATTGGAAAGGTGAGAGGTAACTGACACTAGTATCAATATAGATTATTTCTTGTCTCAGTATTGTTTCTTTTTCAGCTGTCAGTTCAACAGCTGGAGTTTCATTAACACACCTTCCTATGCCCCATTCAGCTGTCTCCCAATGAGGAAAGGAGTAATTTTCATACTCTCCTTTAGCACGCTGGGAGGCAGCACTATGGCAGGGTTCAAGTTTTTGGCTGAATCCAGGGATGCCCTACCTCCAATTCAATAGCTCAGGCTATTCAGAATACAGAAGATCCAAAATGAATGTTAACTATATTTCGTTGCCTGAAAGAACTGAACCTTTACCAGTCATCACCCTAATTCCCATGGTCCACAATATTCAGGGGATATCTGCAGTGCATTCTTCTCCTCCCACTGCAGCTCTCGTTTTTACTTCTAAGTAGGTATTTCCACTGTAATGAAATAATTTGA
>NW_024365761.1:0-204 GCF_014805655.1 Passer montanus
CCCAATTGGGGCTCGCCCCCCCCTCACTTTTTCTTGCTCCTGCGGTCCTTGTCCACCGCCCCCGGCAGCTTGGCCAGGCCCAGCGCCTCGGGGGGGCCCAGCTCGTCCGAGGGGGTCCCGGCTGGGGGGAACAGGTGAGACCCCTCCCCAAATTCACAAACCCCAAGAAAAACCCAAAAAATCCCAAAAAAACCCGAAAAAAAA
>NW_024365762.1:0-204 GCF_014805655.1 Passer montanus
GCCTCCCCCGCGCCCTGCCCGCCGCTCTCCTCACCCCCTCCTCCAGCTCCTCGTCCGAGCCCGCCTCCTCGGGCTGGTCCAGGTCGATGTCGAACACTCCCGCCATGGCGCCGCCGCCCCTCGCTGGCTCCGCCGGGTGCCCGGGGCCTGCGCCGCCTCATGGGCCCGCGCCCCGCAGCGCCGCCGCGGCCGCCATCACCGGCT
>NW_024365763.1:0-204 GCF_014805655.1 Passer montanus
AAAAAATCTCAAACCAGAAGCAGAACATCTTGTCTTTGCCCATGGAAAAATTTTCACAGTAAAGTGTTGAACAAAAGGCCTTCAAACTTCCTGGGGAAACCCTTGTTTTCCAGATGCTTTTTGATATTTCCTTCTCTCTATTGAATGAAAGAACTTAAATTTAAAGACAGGTGCAGATATCAGTGAAAGAGATTCTAAGAACAA
>NW_024365764.1:0-204 GCF_014805655.1 Passer montanus
AGGAGTTCTACCGCGAGGCGCTGGAGCACTGCCGCAGCTACAACGCCCGGCTCTGCGCCGAGCGCAGCCTCCGCCTGCCCTTCCTGGACGCGCAGACCGGCGTGGCGCAGAGCAACTCCTACATCTGGATGGAGAGAGCCCACCGCCGGCCCGGTGAGACCCCCGGGACTGGGGAGAGACCCCCGGGCTGGGCAGGGACCCCCG
>NW_024365765.1:0-204 GCF_014805655.1 Passer montanus
TAAACATGCCTCCTGAGGGCAACTTTGGAATGATACTTAAGCCGCCTAAGTGAACCTCAGATTAATCAAGGTGACGGTGTTGTTTAATTATCTCTGGTCTAGAGAGAAGGAAACAAGACTGAGAGATAATCAAGCATTCCTCAGAAGCTTGTCCTGAAAATCAGCTCTGTGTGGATTTGGCGTGGTGGAGGCCATGGCCCACAC
>NW_024365766.1:0-204 GCF_014805655.1 Passer montanus
AGTTTACAATGGACATAACACGGAGACTTGCAACAGTAAGGGGATATTGCAAATAGTGAAAACCATAGATTAAGGAAAACATCACATGAAAAAACCCGAAAAACCACACCAACACCACCAGCCATTTAAAACCGCTTTTATGGACATATTAGTTAGTCACTGAGAGTTCATTAAGAATAACCTCGAGAGCAGTATATCAAAATA
>NW_024365767.1:0-204 GCF_014805655.1 Passer montanus
GGAAATTCCCCAGATCCCACACAGGTCCCAACATCCCCAAAGAATCCCAGCCCGACATCCCCAAAAATCCCAACGGAAATCCAACAAAATTCACCGAAATCCGTAAAAATCCCACCCAAAATTCCTGAAAAATCCCAACTGAAATTCCACAAAACTCACAAAAAATTCCACCCAAAATTCCTGAAAACCCAACCCAAAATTCCC
>NW_024365768.1:0-204 GCF_014805655.1 Passer montanus
GGTAACCCCCGCGCTGCCCCCCCCGAGCCCCCCTCCCGCCGGGACCCCCCCGGGGTGCTCAGGGCTCGGTGCCCCCCCAGATCCCGGGTGCGGCGGGGGCGGCCGGCGGCGCAGCCCGTGCGCCGGGCGCTGCCCCCGGAGCTGCGCGGACACCTGGGCGCCGGTGCAGTGTCTGCAGGGGCCCTGCGAGCCAGGTACGCCCCC
>NW_024365769.1:0-204 GCF_014805655.1 Passer montanus
TGTTTGAGGGGTCTGGGGGCTGTGTAAATGATATAAATAGACCTGTAACCTCCTGGTTTCATGCCCTTGTCTGTTACAAAGTGAGACAACCGCCTTCCTTTTTTTTTTCTTTTTTTTTTTTTTTTTTTTTTTTTTCTGGTTCAGGTGTAAATTCGAGTGTTTTGCTAAGAATAAGGCAGCAAAATACTTTCACACATGTGAGCA
>NW_024365770.1:0-204 GCF_014805655.1 Passer montanus
GAGGCCGAGGCCCGGCTCTGCCGCCGCCTCCAGGGCGCCCAGGCCGAGGCGCGGCGGCTCCGCGGCCGCGGGCAGGAGCTGGACACGGAGCTGGGCAGGGCCCAGGAGAGCCTGAGCAGCGCCAGGGACAAATCCCAATATCCTGGGGCCGTGGGTCGGGGGGCCCGAGGGGTCTGGGGGGGATTTGGGGGGTCTGAGATGAGG
>NW_024365771.1:0-3131 GCF_014805655.1 Passer montanus
CCCATTTTCGGGGGTCCCAACCCCATTTTCGTGCTCCCCCACCCCATTTTCGGGGGTCCCAACCCCATTTTGGGGTCCCCGTCCCCCCGTTACCTGTGAGGGCGGCGGGGTTGAGCCCCCCCAGAGGGGTCAGGGCCCCATTCAGCTGCTGCAGCGCCGCCTGCGCCGGGGCCGGCAGCTGCAGGCCCGTGCCTGGGGAAAAAACCCACAAAACCAGTGAAATTCACCCAAAATCAGCCCAAAATCTGGGTCAGCGGCCTCGAAAACCCCAAAAAACACCCCTGGAAACCCCAAAAACTCCCAAATTCAGCCAAAATCACCCCAAAATCAGGGTCAGTGGCCCCAAAAAACACCCCTGGAAAGCCCAAAAGCACCAAAAAAGAGCCCTGGAAACCCCAAAATCCCAACTTTTAGCCCAAATTTCCCCGTTTTCCCCCCCAAATCTCCCCATTTTTTCCCCAAATCCCCACATTTCTCCCCAAATTTCCTCGAATTTCCCCATTTTTCCCCCATTTCCCCCCGACTCACCCTCAGCCAGCTGGGCCATCAGCTGCAGCCTGCCCTCAGCCATGCCGCCATTTTTAGTCCTAATTTCCCCATTTTTCTCCTTTTTTCCCCATTTTTTCTCCTTTTACCCCCAAATCTCCCAATTTTTAGCCCAAATCCCCTCATTTACCCCCACCCCCCATTTTTTCCCCACTTTTACCCCTAATTTCCCCATTTTTTCTCCTTTTATCCGCAAATATGCTCATTTTCCCCCATTTTTCCCTGACTCACCCTCAGCCAGCTTGGCCCTCAGCTGCAGCCTCCCCTCAGCCGTGCCGCCATTTTCCCCCCATTTTCCCCCGACTCACCCTCAGCCAGCTTGGCCCTCAGCTGCAGCCTCCCCTCAGCCGTGCCGCCATTTTCCCCTCATTTTTTCCCCACTTTTACCCCTAATTTCCCCATTTTTAGTCCAAATTTCCACATTTTAAGCCCAAATTTCCCCATTTTTTTCCCATTTGTCTCCCATTTACTCCCAAATTTCCCCATTTTCAGCAGAAATTCCCCCATTTTCCCCCGACTCACCCTCAGCCAGCTTGGCCATCAGCTGCAGCCTCCGGTGACGTCACTGGAGCCGTCGGGGCGCTCGCTGACCTGGCCCACGCGCATCGGCCGCCCGGCCAGCTCGAAGCCGTTCAGCTGCTCCAGCGCCCGCCGCGCGCACTCCGCCTCCGAGAACTGAGGGGGGAAAGATTCCGGGGAAAAAGAGGAGCGAAACGGCGCAAAAACGGGGAAAATCGGTGGGAAAATGGCGGAGATAGAGAAAAAAATGTGTTAGACACACACAAAATGGCGGAAATCCACCCAAAATGGCGGTAAATTGACTCAAAATTGACCCAAATCCACCCAAAATGGGGCTAAATTGACACAAAAATGACCAAAATCCACCCAAATTTGGATTACATTGACCCAAAAATGATCCAAATCCACCCAAAATGGGGCTAAATTGACACAAAAATGACCAAAATCCACCCAAATTTGGATTACATTGACCCAAAAATGATCCAAATCCACCCAAAATGGGGCTAAATTGACACAAAAATGACCAAAATCCACCCAAATTTGGATTACATTGACCCAAAAATGATCCAAATCCACCCAAAATGGGGCTAAATTGACACAAAAATGACCAAAATCCACCCAAATTTGGATTACATTGACCCAAAAATGATCCAAATCCACCCAAAATGGGGCTAAATTGACGCTGACCTGGCCCACGCGCATCGGCCGCCCGGCCAGCTCGAAGCCGTTCAGCTGCTCCAGCGCCCGCCGCGCGCACTCCGCCTCCGAGAACTGAGGGGGGAAAGATTCCGGGGAAAAAGAGGAGCGAAACGGCGCAAAAACGGGGAAAATCGGTGGAAAAATGGCGAAGATAGAGGAAAAAATGTGTTAGACACAAAATGGCGGAAATCCACCCAAAATGGCGGTAAATTGACTCAAAATTGACCCAAATCCACCCAAAATGGGGCTAAATTGACACAAAAATGACCAAAATCCACCCAAATTTGGATTACATTGACCCAAAAATGATCCAAATCCACCCAAAATGGGGCTAAATTGACTCAAAATTGACCCAAATCCACCCAAAATGGGGCTAAATGGACCCAAAAATGACTCAAATCCACACAAATTTGGCTTAAATTGACCCAAAAATGATCCAAATCCACCCAAAATGGGGCTAAATTGCCTCAAAATTGACCCAAATCCACCCAAAATGGGGCTAAATTGACACAAAAATGACCAAAATCCACCCAAATTTGGATTACATTGACCCAAAAATGATCCAAATCCACCCAAAATGGGGCTAAATTGACTCAAAATTGACCCAAATCCACCCAAAATGGGGCTAAATTGACACAAAAATGACCACAATCCATCCAAATTTGGATTACATTGACCCAAAAATGACCCAAATCCTCCCAAATTTGGATTACATTGACCCAAATCCTCCCAAATTTAATGGAAATCGAGCCAAAATCGCGACCAAGTGGCACAGGTGAAACAGGTGAGGTGAAAATCCCCAAACAACCAAGAAAAATGGCACAAAAATGGGAAAAATCAGTTAAAAAATGGCAAAGATCGACCCAAAAATGGCCCCCATCCACCCAAATTTGGATTAAATTGACCCAAAAATGACCCAAATCCAGCCCAGGTGGGACAGGTGAGCAAAGTGAGACACCGGAGGAGAAATTCCCCCCAAAAATGGGAGAAAATGACACAAAAATGGGGAAAATCGGTGAAAAAATGGCCAAGATAGAGCAGAAAATGTTGTGGTTATTCCCCATTTTCCCCCGTTTTCCCCCATTTTCCCCATTTTCCCCCATTTTTTCTCTTTTTTTCCCCATTTTTTCCCCAATTTCTCCCCATTTTTTCCCCATTTTCCCCGATTTCTCCCCCATTTCATTTTCCCCCATTTTTTCTCCTTTTCTTCCCATTTTTCCTTCTTTTTCCCCCATTTTTCCCCATTTCCCCCCATTTTCTCTCATTTTCCCCCATTTTTTCTCCTTTTTTTCCCCATTTTTCCCCATTTTCCCCCATTTTTCCTTCTTTTCCCCTCATTTTTTCCCATTTTAAACCATTTTTCACCA
>NW_024365772.1:0-204 GCF_014805655.1 Passer montanus
TGACACAGGTGTTCAGGATCACCTCACCAATGCTGTATTTAAGCATTTACACCACTGTGTTGCTCATTATTTTCTTGTCCACATATTTCTTTTATTTATTTTTTCACACCATTGTTCTGGGCACTTCAGTTGCATTTCTTGACCTCTTAATTCACAAACTCGACACGGTAATTTCTTTCCAGTGTCCTATTTCCCGCCACACAG
>NW_024365773.1:0-204 GCF_014805655.1 Passer montanus
CCCAGTTCTTTATAATCTCTGCAGTATTTGGGCTGGTTTCACTTTTCACACACCTTCTTGCTTCATTTTGTTTTTTGTTTGCTTATTGCATCACATTTAGTTTTCTTTTATGGTTGTTGTACTGCTAAATAAAACAACTTGGGTAAAACCAATCTTGATAGTTTTTTTTAAATTATTCACTTGCCTCCACAGTTACTATTGAAA
>NW_024365774.1:0-204 GCF_014805655.1 Passer montanus
ATCAGATATCCCACAAAAAAATCCAGATAGCCTCCAAAAAATCAGATATTTCCCCCAAAAACATCCAGATTCCCCTCAAAAAAGCCCTAAAACCCCCCCAAACCACCTGGACACCCCAAAAAAATTGCTAAAACCCCTCAAAAATCCCATAAACCCCATCAGGTGCCACCCCAGGTGTCCCCCAGTGTCCCCAGACCCTAAAAA
>NW_024365775.1:0-204 GCF_014805655.1 Passer montanus
AATTTTGGGAATTTTGGCTCCCAGGTGATCGCAGGTGTTTCCCCCGTTCCCAGGGAGCCGCTGGGCTCGCTGAGCCCCGAGGAGCGCGACGCCCGCACGGTTTTCTGCATGCAGCTCGCCGCCCGCATCCGCCCCCGCGACCTCGAGGATTTCTTCTCCGCCGTGGGGAAGGTGCCGGAAAATTCCGGAAAAATTCCGGAAAAA
>NW_024365776.1:0-204 GCF_014805655.1 Passer montanus
GTCAAGTGGAGGTGATATTTTTTATTTAAAAACTGCAGTTAGCTTTTGTATGTGCCATGTCTACCCTGGAGGCCAGCTCTTGTGGACCAGGTTTTCTGGAGGGTCTGTGACAAGAAATCATTCCAAGTCCCTTATTTTCCACCCCAGGCAGCCTGGGGGTGAGCTGGCAGGTTCACCAACCTGGCTGTCTTGTCTGGAAACAGA
>NW_024365777.1:0-204 GCF_014805655.1 Passer montanus
TTTTTGGGTTTTGGGGGGTTTTTGGGGTGTCCTGCGGCCCTTGAGTGAATTTTGGGGGTTGTTTTGAGTCTGATTTTGGGGTCCTGGGGCTGGTTTTGGTGTCTTGGGGCTGATTTTGGGGGGTTTTGGGTGGAATTTTGGGGTCCTGTGGCTGATTTTGGGGTCCTGGGGCTGATTTTGGGGTCCCAGGGCTGATTTTGGGGG
>NW_024365778.1:0-204 GCF_014805655.1 Passer montanus
CCCCAAAATCCCCCAAATTTCCCCCAAAACGCCCCCAGACCCACCTGAGAACATCTCCCCCTGGCGGGTGTAGCCCCTGGCCCGCGCTGTCTCCAGCAGAGCCCCCAGACCCAATTGGGGCCGGGGGGGTCCCAGCAGAGCCGCGGCCATGGCCAGCGCCACCAGGCCACACCTGTGGGGGATTTTGGGGGGATTTTGGGGGAT
>NW_024365779.1:0-204 GCF_014805655.1 Passer montanus
TCAGTTGATGTGACAGTTATTTTTGCAACAATACTGAATTTTCTGCACCCAAAAATCACCCAAAAACTTTTCATAAAACAAAGCAGGGAAATAAGATCATCTTGCATTTCCATCTTACCAGAATTCAAGTCTTCTGCATTTCTTCTCCTAATATTGGCCGCTTCATTAGCTGACTTGGTGCTCTTCTGTCTCTTGTCAGGTGGT
>NW_024365780.1:0-204 GCF_014805655.1 Passer montanus
CACTGAGCTCAGGGTGCACCCAGATCCCCAGGATCCCTCACGGATCCCCCCAAATCCCCTGGGGTCCCTGGGATCTCCGTGCCTCCTCTGTTGTTCCCAGCCCCACCCCGAGCTCCAGATCCCCTCCACACCCCCTGGATCCCCCCAGATCCCCCCAGATCCCCGGGATCCCTCACTGACCCACCTCGGGGTGCAGGCAGAGGT
>NW_024365781.1:0-204 GCF_014805655.1 Passer montanus
ATTAGCTTGTGGTCCCAGATCTCTCCCAGTCTGAGCATTAGGTGAATAACTCAATTTTCCAGGACACACAGACACAGACACACCTCTGTACCTTCAACTGATCACAATGGAATGGATTTGGACAAATTACCTCAAAAGAAAATGATCAATCCTTGATTCCATCAGTAATTAAAAGCTTGGTTAAATATTTGGAAGTTTCAACAA
>NW_024365782.1:0-1125 GCF_014805655.1 Passer montanus
CCGGTGTCCCCATTGTCCCCAATGTCCCCCATGACCCCAGTGACCCCGTGACCCCAGTGACCCCGATGTCCTCAATGTCCCCAAGAGTCCCCATTGTGCCTTGTACTCCAATGTCCCCAGTGTCCCCCATGACCCCGATCATCCCAGTGTCCCAGGTGTCCCCGATGTCCCAGGTGTCCCAGGTGTGTCCCAGGTGTGTCCCCAGGTGTGTCACCTGCAGCTGGAACTCGTCGCTCATCCTCCTCAGCCTCCTCCCGTACCCATGACCCCAATGACCCCCATCACCCCAATGTCCCCCATGACCCCAGGTGTGTCCCCATGACCCCAGGTGTCCCCAATGACCCCAGGTGTCCCCAGGTGTGTCCCCCATGTCCCCGGTGTGTCACCTGGAGCTGGAACTCGTCGCTCATCCTCCACAGCCTCCTCCCGTACCCATGACCCCCATGACCCCGATGTCCCCAATGTCTCAGGTGTGTCCCCAGGTGTGTCACCTGGAGCTGGAACTCGTCGCTCATCCTCCTCAGCCTCCTGCCGTACCCATGACCCCCATCACCCCAGTGACCCCAATGTCCCAGGTGTGTCCCCAGGTGTGTCCCCAGGTGTGTCCCCAGGTGTGTCCCCAGGTGTGTCCCCAGGTGTGTCCCCAGGTGTGTCCCCAGGTGTGTCCCCAGGTGTGTCCCCAGGTGTGTCCCCAGGTGTGTCCCCAGGTGTGTCCCCAGGTGTGTCCCCAGGTGTGTCCCCAGGTGTGTCCCCAGGTGTGTCCCCAGGTGTGTCCCCAGGTGTGTCCCCAGGTGTGTCCCCAGGTGTGTCCCCAGGTGTGTCCCCAGGTGTGTCCCCAGGTGTGTCCCCAGGTGTGTCCCCAGTGTCGCCTGGAGCTGGAACTCGTCGCTCATCCTCCTCAGCCTCCTCCCGTACCCATGACCCCAGTGACCCCAGTGACCCCAATGACCCCCATGTCTCAGGTGTGTCCCCATGACCCCAGGTGTCCCCAGGTGTGTCCCCAGGTGTCCCCAGACTCACCTGCAGCTGGAACTCGTCGCTCATCCTCCTCAGCCTCCTCCCGTACCGCTGCGCCGCCCACAGCACGGGCGGGGCCGAGCGGGAGCGGCCGCGGGGGGGGGTTTG
>NW_024365782.1:2160-3129 GCF_014805655.1 Passer montanus
CTCCGCCGCGCTCCGGCCCGGCCGCGTCAGCCGCGTGATTGACAGCGCCGCTGGCCAATCAGCGCCGGGGCTCCCCTCTGCGTCACGGGCGAGGCCACGCCCTAGGCCACGCCCCAGGCACCGCCCGGGAGTGGGCGGGGCCTCGCGCGGCGTCGCGCGCCCGCGGCCAAGATGGCGGCGGCGGGAAAAACGGGGCGGGGCCACCGTGAGGCGGCGGGGGGGGGAGAAAAATGGGCAAAATTGAGCCCAAAATGATCGCGTTTGTCCCCAAAATCACCGCGTGGCCACCCCGCGGTCACCCCCTGAGCCACAAATCGCATCTTTGTTCCAAAAGTGCCCCCCAAAGACCACCCAAGGGTGCTGACACCCCCCCGCGGAGCACCAAATGGACCCGACCGCCCTCGGCAGCCCCAAAATCCCTCAAAACTCCCCAAAATCCCTGGTTTCCCCACAAAAATCCCTCAAAACTCCCCAAAATCCCTGAATTCCCTACAAAAATCCCTCAAAACTCCCCAAAATCCCTGGATTCCCCACAAAAATCCCTCAAAATTCCCGAAAAGCTCTGCATTCCCCACAAAAATCCCTCAAAACTCCCGGAAAACTCTGGATTCCCCACAAAAATCCCTCAAATCCTCCAAAATCTCTCAACCCCCCCCCAAATCTCTGGATTCCGCACAAAAATCCTTCAAAACCCTCCAAAATCCCTCAAAACCCCCGAAAATATCTGAATTCCCCACAAAAATCCCTCAAAACCCCCCGAAATCGCTCAATACTCCCTGAAATCCCTCAAAACATCCCCGAAATCTCTCAAAATTCCCATAACCCCCCAACAAATCCCTCAAAACTCCCCCAAATCCCTGAAATCCCCCGTAATCCCTCAAAAACCCCCGAAATCCCTTGATAAACCCCCGAAATCACTCAAAAATCCCTGAAATCCCCCGAAATCCCTTAAAATCCCCCCAAATCCCC
>NW_024365783.1:0-204 GCF_014805655.1 Passer montanus
AGAAGGGGGAAGAAGCTGGATGCCTGTGAGGGCACCCACCCCAGAAGAGGCAACTGCTGGTTCCAATCTGAACTCTGACTACTTACACTATGCCAAATACATACTTATGGTAAAACACATATAGGCAGATGAGCAGGTAGAGGCACAACACCAGAATACAGCAAGTTCTGCCAGGGCCCCCTGCACAACATCTGAGCAGCAGCT
>NW_024365784.1:0-204 GCF_014805655.1 Passer montanus
CACGGGGACAGCGGGATCGGGCTGGGGACACGCGGGGGACAGGGGACTCAGGGACACGCGGGGGACAGGGGGCTCCGGCTGGGGACATATGGGGACAGGGGGCTCAGGGGGACACGAGGGACAGTGGGCTCGGGTTGGGGACACGGGGGACAGGGGGCTCAGGGACACGCGGGAATGGGACACGGGGACAGCGGGATCGGGCTG
>NW_024365785.1:0-204 GCF_014805655.1 Passer montanus
CATGGGGACACGGGGACACGCTGGGGACACGGGGACAAACTGGGGTCACAAACTGGGGACACAATCTGGAGTCATAAACTGAGGACACAGGGACAAACTGGGGACAAAGACAAACTGGGGGGCACAGGAATGCACAAACACAAACTGGGGGGTCAAGAGGGACACGGACATGAACTGGGGGACAAGGACAAACTGGGGACACAG
>NW_024365786.1:0-204 GCF_014805655.1 Passer montanus
TGTCCCCACTGTCCCCAATGTCCCAATGTCCCCTGGGTGTCCCTGGTGTCCCCACTGTCCCCAATCCCCCCCAATGTCCCAAATCACCCGATGTCCTCTCTGTCCCCAGTGTCCCCAATCCCCCCAATGTCCCTATTGTCCCCAATGTCCCCGTTGTCCCCACTGTCCCAATCCCCCCCAATGTCCCCAATATCCCCAATGTCC
>NW_024365787.1:0-204 GCF_014805655.1 Passer montanus
TCTTTGTCAGGAACTGCAGTGACAGGACAGGGGGAATGGGTACAAACTGAAAGAGAAAGAAGATTTTATCTTAGATATTAGGAAGAAATTTTTACTGTGATCATGGTGAAGCCCTGGCACAGATTTCCTCATCCCTGGAGGTGTTCAAAGCTAGCTTGGATGGGCCTTGGCCAAGCTGGGACAGTGGGAGCTGTCCCTGCCCAT
>NW_024365788.1:0-204 GCF_014805655.1 Passer montanus
ATTATTGAGCTGTGTAACAGCATCTCTCCCGCAGAAAAGGTAGACATGAAATTTTAAAAATAATTATTAGGCTTTGGTGGTAATGTAAGAGTACAGGCAACTCTCTAACATGTGTCTGAATATTTTGGAGGTGAGGTTCCTCTTCACTCTTAAAGAAATTCTAGGCCTAGTCTCGTCTAACAAAGTCCTGGTGTCTTTCTCTTT
>NW_024365789.1:0-204 GCF_014805655.1 Passer montanus
CCCCCCCCCCCCCCCCCGGCTCCGGATGGAGCGTGGGGATCGGAAGGTAGACCGTGGGAACCGAAACTGAGAGGGGAAGGGGGAGAGCCAAGGATGGGGGCGGAGACGGATGACGACTTTGTCCCCGCTTGGGAGACGTGGCATGGGGGAGGCGCCGACACCGGAGTGGGAGTGTCGCGGGGTGTAGAATCGGGAGGAGGGAGG
>NW_024365790.1:0-204 GCF_014805655.1 Passer montanus
TCCATTCATCCAGTCCAACCCGGAGATTAGGTCCTGATAAAAACCTGGAAGGACGTGCCATTATCTCCTCATTGGGAAGGACCCTTTCCTGTTCTTTTGACCACAGCTACAGCAGTAGCACCGCTGAAAAGGGCTGGATCCACACATCCAGAGTTAAAAAGGTGGAATCTAAGAAGGGCACACCCGAGTGGGAGGTCGTCTCTC
>NW_024365791.1:0-204 GCF_014805655.1 Passer montanus
AGTTTGTCTTGTCTTCCAGTTTCCCCTCTTACTGAAAGCAGTACTTAGAGGAGCTAAGCCAGGAGTCTTTCCAGAAGCCTTTTCAATCCACTAATTTACCTTTCTGATGTGAGGCTGTGTTATGGGTCCAACATGGCAGGTCAGTGTGGTACTTGAGGAAGCAGAAGAGAAATGTATTGAGAAGAATGATTCTCTGCAAAAGGC
>NW_024365792.1:0-204 GCF_014805655.1 Passer montanus
CCCCTTTCCTGGCCCCGCCCCCGCGGGGCCCGCCCTCCCTGTCGGGCATGCGCAGTGTGACGAGCGCGGAGCCCAGCGCGGCCCTCGGGGGTCCCCCGGGACCCCCGGGCAGCTGCAGCAGCAGCGTGGCCACGGCGGCCACGCCGTCCTCGGTGGGCTCCAGCGTCACCGGCGCCGCGCCCAGAGCCCCGCCCGGGGGGCCCG
>NW_024365793.1:0-1402 GCF_014805655.1 Passer montanus
ATCCCAGGGCCTGCTGCATTTCCCAGGAGGATGCACAGGAGTGGGCAATGCAGGCATGAAACAGAGCTGGATGCATCCCTCTGCAAGCACAGAACTTCTGGGCCTGGCTGTGGGCTGTCCTTACCAAGGGGACAAGTGACCCCTGCTCATGGATGGCTGGAAATAACCCAGGTGGGATGGGGAGGAGCAGAGCTGGAATCACCAGAGCTGCCTCAGGTCAGAGGACATTGGCACTGACCCAGTGATGGAGATTTGCTTTTGGCCACCTTATCCTTGTGCACAGTGGGTATCACTTGGAAAAATGGGCAGAGGATGCATTAAATGCCTGCTTAGGGACAAGCCCCTTGCTCCCTGCCTCTCTTCTCCCTCTGCTCCTGCCTGTGGACTGTGCAGTGTCCTCGTTCCCACCATTTCCTTTGCCAACTCCTGTGCTAACTTGGCTCCAGACTCCTCATGCTCGCCAGAGCCAGAGCTTCCTCGTTCAGGGTCTGCAAAGGAGGAGCAGAAAAATACATTTGCTCTCAAAGGTTGGAAATGGGCTTTCCCAAAGGCAGGGATCCATGGGATGGTAGTTCCCAGCTTGGGTGTTTGTTCTGGGTTGTGAGGGCACCTCGGGACACCCCAAGGAGCATGTTTCTGGTTTATTTAAGTCCATGATGCGTTTAGGGAAAACAAAACCAGACATCACCATGTCCCCATTCCCCTGGTAATCCAAAAATGAAAAAATGTAATTTCATTTCTTAAGCATCTACAGAAACACAGCTGGACTTCTTATCTCAGGGTGAAAAGCAGTTTTCCCTCTTAGTTTTGAAACTTTCAGCCAAGTTCAGTGTTTAACTGAGTCTGTATACATGTAGTATTTTGTATGTGGGACAGATACATACATACTTGTTTGTAACATGTGACCTTTAAATTTTTATTGATAATTATTATTGTAATTTTCCCTTCAGGAGAAATAGAAACAGGATTCATAACAGAGTTATTTGGGGAATTCCATACTGAGAAGACACAGTACTGTCCCAGCCTGGCAGTCACTGGTCAGGTGAGGGGTTCACCTCATTGCCTTGGGCTATTTGCTCTTTTGGGCATCTCCCTTGACTTTCTAAGTGTTTATTACTGTCTAGAGGTTGCCATTCCCTAAAATATAAGCAGCTTGGACTTAATTTGATAATTTATTTGATTCCCTAAACTTCCCAGCTCAAAGCTGAGCACCAGTCCTCTTGTGTAGAGCCATGGAATCCTGGAATGGTTTGGTGGGAAGGGAGCCCTGTGTATCTCCTAGAAGAGTTTTGGGGTTAAAAATGTTCTTTTATATTCTGCAATATTTCTCTAGAACTCGATTAAATAAATAAAACCATATCAATGCGATTTGGATTGGTTCATTTGCATTGGTTAATTAAAG
>NW_024365794.1:0-204 GCF_014805655.1 Passer montanus
AGCTTGGATTGTCCCCAGATGGAGGACAAAGATGTGTCACTCCACGGTGGCTCTGAGCAGCTGGGCCAGGTAAGTCTCCATCACAAATCCACAATAAATTACACCCCAGAGCTCCATCCCAATGGGATGCTACTCTACAGTGGCGGGTGTTGGTTTTCCCAACAGCCTTTCTGTGTCAGGTTTTAAGAATTCTTTACAAATCCA
>NW_024365795.1:0-204 GCF_014805655.1 Passer montanus
CACCAAAACCAAAACAAACCCCAAACAAAAATATTATAGACAGCCACCTGTATCTACAACTTCTCTATCCCAAATTAAATTGGACTACACCTAAACACCTGCTTTCCATTCCAAATCTTTTTATTGTGCTGTATCTGGGGTGCTCAGCACTTATTTTTGATAACTGCACTATCTGAAGCAAATAACCAAAAAGCAACATTTGCA
>NW_024365796.1:0-204 GCF_014805655.1 Passer montanus
TTTTGGGGTGGTTTTGTGTGATTTTGTTGTGAATCTGTGTGAATTTGGGTGGTTTTGGGTGAATTTTGCCCGTTTTTGGGTGTTTTTCCCGTTTTCCCCCCCAGCTGCGGCTGCAGCAGCGCCTGCGGTTCCTGAGCGCGGCCAGCAGGGGGCGCCTGGCGGCACTGCGCCCCCTGCAGGAGCAGGTGGGCACTGCACCAGTAC
>NW_024365797.1:0-204 GCF_014805655.1 Passer montanus
TTTGGGGTGGGAATTGGGGTATTTGGGGGGTCCGGAAGGGTCCAGAGGGTCCAGGGGGATCCAGGGAATTCACAAGGGTGGGAGCGGCACTCCTGGCGTTCCCGTTATTCCCAGGGTCCCTCCCTGTTCCCATTGTTCCTGGGGTCCCTCCCCATTCCCGTTATTCCCGGGGTCTCTCCCGGTTCCCGTTGTTATTCCCGTGGT
>NW_024365798.1:0-204 GCF_014805655.1 Passer montanus
TTAACCAGCACTCTACAGGTACAGAAACAAACAAATATCAGGATGAGATCAATACCAGCAGAACTACTGCAGCAACCTACAGACACACTGGAGGATTACCTGGCTAATACTCTAATAAGAGAAATTATTTTTTTAAATCAATGGTGAGATTGCCCGCATTTACTTTGAAGTGTTAGCTAAAAGAGGAATTTTGCAAGGAATACA
>NW_024365799.1:0-204 GCF_014805655.1 Passer montanus
GCCCATGCTGGAGCAGGTTTCTGGCAGGACCTGTGACCCCATGGGTCACCACACTGAAGCAGGCTGTGCCTGAGGGACTGTGCCACATGGAAAAGGACCCACACTGCAGCAGTTTGTGAAGAGCTGCAGCCCCCTGGCAGGACCCACATTGGAGAAATAGGTGGGACAAGTGTAATGAAAAGATAGATTTCTTTCTTTTTTGTC
>NW_024365800.1:0-204 GCF_014805655.1 Passer montanus
GACACTGGGCAAACCAACAGCCCATCAGACGTCTCCTCCTCCTTTTACAGCCTAACAGCTGCTTCCCACACTAATTAAAGACATTAATAAAGCACTAATGAAAGAGATTAACGCAGAACAGCTTTCCAACACCACACCTGCAGTGTTCATTTGAACGTTTGCCAAGAGCCAATCACATTGTGAAAAACACCAATCACTTGTTTT
>NW_024365801.1:0-204 GCF_014805655.1 Passer montanus
ATAGCTGTGCATGCTGTGGATCTTTGAAATCTTGAGATCCCATTCTTCAGAGACAGATGTAGTCCTTAAGGATGTCAAAGGAGAATAAATTTCAACAGTAAGTTGTTGAAAGGGAGGGTGTTTATTAGAACTGTCCACATGTATGAAGTTGGCAAGGTACCACCACTGCAAATATCTGTAACTTTGATGAATCAATGAAACAAG
>NW_024365802.1:0-204 GCF_014805655.1 Passer montanus
TGAATAATACTGTCCTTGAAGTACATTTAACATTTGCCTATTATTCCTAAAAGAAAAAAATAAGTTTTAGACCCTGAGTTCAAACTAGGACTAAGACCACACCAAACCTTATTCCAACCTTGCTTTTAACCATGAAAAAGCTTGCTTTTTTGGGCATTCTAGAATTTTTGGCTTTGTTGAAGAAAAACACCCAACAGCAGTAAG
>NW_024365803.1:0-204 GCF_014805655.1 Passer montanus
ACACCTGGGCACACCTGGGCATGCCTGGGCACAACACAAACCCTGCCTGGGCCCCCAAATCCCACCTGTGCCCACCTGTGCCCCCCAAACCCCACCCCTGTGCCCCCCAAATTTCACCTGTGCCCTCACCTGTGCCCCCCGTGCCCTCATCTGTGCCCACCTGTGCCCTCACCTGTGCCCCCCAAATCTCACCTGAGCTCACCT
>NW_024365804.1:0-1039 GCF_014805655.1 Passer montanus
ATCTGAGGAGGCCGTAAGTATCTCTCTGAGTGCTTGGCAAGAACCACTTTCCCAGAGGGTAGTCTGGCCATTTAGTAGACAGATATAAGCAATTTAGAAGATGCCAATGGGGATGCTCATCAATTTCAAATGCTTTCATTTTCTCTGAAAGGCTCACAGAGTAGTCTCGCCTTTGAGAATGAAAGCAATGAGCCCTTAAGAAGACTACTAAGGAGGGCAAATGCACATAGCATAGTATTATTTGCATTAGAACCACAAAACAACCTGTAAGAATTTTTATGAATTGATATCAGCAGTGCAATATATAAAGAAATTTTGCAAATACCGTATTTTTAGAATTTTTGATAGCAGAAAGGGAAGTTTTTGGAAATCCCACCACAAACCACTTTGCATTCTGCTTTTAGAATAGTGCAAGGAACTTTTGCTTGTTTCTGGGCATGCAGCATTCAGGGATGGACTGAGGATCCTACAGCCCCTGAATTTATGATTGTCTGAGCATGGCTTCTTCATTGTGGAAACAGTCCAGAAGAGAATAAGTCTTCTGGTTCAGTTAAGGGGATACATGAGAATGACTGTGAGATCTAATCAATCTCACTGTGAGACTTTGTACAAGTAGTGATGGGTGGAGTTTGGAGCTTTGTGACTCTGCCCAGTCCAAGGCGCAATAAAAACGAAACCCCCAAACTTCTCACTGCCAACTCCTTCTCCCTCCCAGGAGCAGCTGTCCAATGTGAACCTCTCCAAGTTCCGCAAGATCCAGCACGAGCTGGAGGAAGCTGAGGAGCGCGCTGACATTGCAGAGTCACAGGTCAACAAGCTCCGAGCCAAGAGCCGTGAGTTCCATAGGAGGATAGAAGAGGAAGAGTGAGGATGTCACAAGGCACAGAAGTGACCTGAGGGCTGCACAAAATGTGAACCTCTCAGTCACTTTCTTTCTGCCATGAGCCTTTGTACCCACCTCAGTGTCTAGTGAATAAAGACTGTAGTAGATTCCTCTGCATACACACCATGGCCAGTGGTTTTGTTCTTTGGGTTTTGT
>NW_024365804.1:1950-3089 GCF_014805655.1 Passer montanus
ACTCAGCGGAGAGTTCTCCCTCTCTCACTCTCATGGGTGTGATTGAGAATAAAGCAGGAAGCCCCATACTGTGAGCTCAGGGACAGGTGCACACCCTCAGGCAGGACCTGTCCTGAGCACAGCTGGGCACTCCTGATGGCACTGAGGGCTGGCCTTGTCCCTCCAGCAAACTCACAGCTCCCTCTGCACTCACCTCCTGCCCTCCAAGGCCACACCAAACTGCCCCTCAGCCTCCACAAGAGCCATTGCTGGAGGAGGGGACAGGGCTGAAAGGAGCTTCGGAGGAGGCCCATGGCAGGAGGATCAGCCCATCACGGGTCTCCTTTCATGCTCAATGTCAAAAGCCCAAAATAGCCCCAGTCTCCTAAGACTCCTGTGTGGGGTTGTGCCTGTTTGTGGGGATGATCTGCTTCCACTAATAGCGCCTGAAGACATTCCTGGGCGGGTAGGCTGCCTTCTATGTGGCACTGCAACGTGCTGCCCTGGAGGAGCTGGCCACGTGTGCTGTGTGCCAAGGCAGCAGCTGCTATTCTTACCCCAGAGAGACTCAGTGCAGCACAGCTCCATTGCCAGATGAAAGGTTAAACAGCAGAAAGGGGCCCAGCACCGTGGCCATGGCCATTCCCTGCTGGGATGTGCTGTCCCTGGGCAGCAAAGCAAAGCAGCTGCCCAGGTACTTCCAGCAGTCAGCCAGGGTTCCTTGGGTTGGATGAGGCTTTGCTTCTCTCATTTTAACCCACAAATTAAAAAGCCTGGGGTGCAGCTCTGAAAGTGCAGCATTTTACAGCTGCCATCCTGGAGTCCCTGTCTGAGTGAGGATGAAGGCAGAGGCAGGGCTTGCTCTGAGGTCCAGCAGCGCTGCAGGGGCCATCCATGTCCCTTTGCTCAGGCTGTGCTTCCCCAGCCCTCATTTAGGGAAGGCTGTAGGGCTGTACACCAGAGGTCCCTCATGAGCCCCAGGAGTATCAGGGCTGCTGGAGAAGCCCTGGCTGGGCTGCTGGCTCTCACATGATGGTTATGGAGACTCAGCCCTCCCTGCACCTTGACTCCCCTGGTCCTCTGGAGAGCTCAGGAAAGCCGTGTCCCAGCTAGGTACAGTCACCATGGGCAATCAGAGGACACTGAGCCCAGGACATCAG
>NW_024365805.1:0-204 GCF_014805655.1 Passer montanus
CCCAAAATTGGGGTCCCGAACCCCAAATCTGGGTCAGGAAATCCAAAATTAGGGTCCTAAAAGTCAAATTTGGGGTCTTGAAAGTCAAAATTGGGGTCCCAAAACTCAAAATTGGTGTCCGGACCCCCAAAATTTGGGTCCCAAACGCCAAAACTGGGGTCACGACCCCCAAATTGAGGTCCAGAAACTCAAAATTGGGGTCCC
>NW_024365806.1:0-204 GCF_014805655.1 Passer montanus
ACTGACCCCCCCCACCGAGCAATTGGGGACCCTCAGTGCCCCCCCTTTCCTCCTCATGGGGTTTTGGGGACTCCCCCCCCGAGATCTCCCTTTAGCGAGCGCCCCCAACCCCTCTGCGCCCCCTCCCCAAAATCCCCCCTGCGTTTTGGGGAGGGTCCCTTTGGGTGGTGTCACTTCGGGGGTCCCTTTTTGGGGGGGGGTCTC
>NW_024365807.1:0-204 GCF_014805655.1 Passer montanus
AAAATAGGTCCTAGAATATGTAAACTAGTGTATAGAAAAATATGAATATACATAAAAATCTATGAATATACAATAAGCTAATATAATTTAAAAAATATTTTAAAATTATCTCCAAAGATAACAGCAACCAAATATCAAACATCCAACGGTTTTTAACCCGTTTCTTTATTTCTGCCTCCTACTGTCTTTTTATTAAACTTTTAA
>NW_024365808.1:0-204 GCF_014805655.1 Passer montanus
TGGAGAAATGGGAAAAACCAGGGAAAACCAATCCCGGGGGAAAACCGGATCCCTTTTTTTTAATGGATTTGTGGCCGGGGAGCTCAGGAAGGCGCTCGGATCCCAAAAAAAGCCCAAACCCGGCGGATTTGGGGCGGGGGCTGCGCGGATCCGCTCCCGGCTGGGCCCCGGCCCCGTTTTTGGGGACACGGGGACAGCCCCGGG
>NW_024365809.1:0-204 GCF_014805655.1 Passer montanus
CCCCCGGGGGTGATTGACAGCTGGCCCCGCCCCCGGGGATGATTGACAGGTGCTTTCCCGCAGGATCCCGCGCGGGGCAGCAGCAACCTGCCCCTGCTGCTGCTGCTCTTTAACCAGCAGGGCCTTGTCGCCTCCGTGCAGGTAAGAGGGACCCGGCCCCAAACCCACCCCAAACACCCCTAAACTGACCCTAAACACCAAAAA
>NW_024365810.1:0-204 GCF_014805655.1 Passer montanus
TGAGAAGTTCAGTAATGCAATTTGCAAATCCTCTGATTTTTGCCATGCAAATCAAAACATCCCTTTTTCAAGGGCGGGTAAATCACCTTAAAATCTTTGCCTGCCATTGATAGTAATCATGGGTGAGATAAAGAGCACTGCCCCACCTGGTTTCAACAGATGGTGGTATGTCCTAGTTGAGATGGAGACAATACAAAGGCACAC
>NW_024365811.1:0-204 GCF_014805655.1 Passer montanus
CGAGCGGGAGCTGCAGCACCGTGTGGAGGCCATCGTGGCCTTCTCGGAGCGCCACGTGCAGCGGCTGCAGCGGGACCAGCGGCGCCGCTACGGGCGCCTGATGCGGGCTCTGACCATGTCGGCCGCCGAGACCGCGCGGCGCACCCGCGAGTTCCGCTCGCCCCCGCAGGAGCAGGTGGGGACAGCGCGGGGACAGCGCGGGGA
>NW_024365812.1:0-204 GCF_014805655.1 Passer montanus
ATGGCGGGCTCGGGGCCGGGGGCTCGGGGGCGGCTCCGGGGCCGGTTCCGCGGCCGGGGGCGGCTCCCGGGGCCGGGGCTGTTTCCGGTTCTGGTTCCGGTTCTGGTTCCGGTTCCGGCTCCGGTTCCGGCTCCGGTTCCGCCCGGTTCGGGCCGGTCCGGCCGCGGCGGCGGCGGCCGTGAGGGGAGGGGGCGTGGCCAGCCG
>NW_024365813.1:0-204 GCF_014805655.1 Passer montanus
TATTTTGATTTTTTTTGAATTTATTTTGATTTTTTTTGCTATTTATTTTGCTTTTTTTTGAATTTATTTTGAATTTTGAGGGTTTTTTAAATTTATTTTGGTTTTGAGGGGATTTTTTGGAATTTTGGGGTTTCTTTGAAATTTTCCAGGAATTTTTCTGTATTTTTTTTGTGATTTTTGGGAATTTTGGGGGATTTTTTTTTT
>NW_024365814.1:0-204 GCF_014805655.1 Passer montanus
CGGTGTCCCCCCACATTCCGGGGCCCCCCCCAGATCTCAGGGTCCCCCCAGATCTCGGTGTCCCCCCACATTCTGGGCTCCCCCCCGTGTCTCGGTGTTCCCCCATATTTCGGGGTGCCCCCCATGTTTCGGGGTGCCCCCCATATTTCGGGGTGTCCCCCCAGATTTCGGGGTACCCCCCCGTGTCTCGGTGTCCCCCCAGAT
>NW_024365815.1:0-3126 GCF_014805655.1 Passer montanus
ATTTTGGGGCCATTTTGGGGAGATTTTGGATTTTTTGGGGCCATTTTGGGGGATTTGGGGCTCCTTGGGGGAATTTTGGGGTGAATTTGGGGCATTTTGGGCTGGTTTGGGGTGATTTTGGGTCGAATTTGGGTTTTTGGGGTGATTTTGGGTCGAATTTGGGCTGATTCAGGATAAATTTGGGATCATTTGGGGCCATTTTGGGGTTTTTGAGATCATTTCAGGCGAATTTGGGGTAATTTGGGGGATTTTGGGCTGTTTTGAGGCAAATTTGGGGTGATTTTGGGATATTTTGGGTTATTTTGGGACCTTTTTGGGGTATTTGGGGTTTTTGGGGTGAATTTAGGGGATTTGTGGATATTTTGAGCTGTTTTGATGCAAATTTGGGGTAATTTTGGGATATTTTGGGTTATTTTGGGACCTTTTTGGGGTATTTGGGGTTTTTGGGGTGAATTTAGGGGATTTGTGGATATTTTGAGCTGTTTTGATGCAAATTTGGGGTAATTTTGGGATATTTTGGGGTGAATTCAGGGGGATTCGGGGCTGTTTTGGGGTGAATTTGGGGTTTTTTGGGGTGAATTTGGGGTTTTTTGGGTGATTTTGGGCTGGTTTGGGGTAATTTGGGCTGTTTTGAGCTGTTTTGGGATATTTTGGGATGAATTTAGGGAATTTTGGGGTGAATTTTAGGATATTTTGAGGGATTTGGGTTTTTTGAGTGAATTTTGGGCTGTTTTGGTGAAATTTTTGATTTTTGAGCTGGTTTGGGGTGGATTTGGGGATATTTTGGGGTTTTGGGGTAATTTTGGGGTGAATTTTGGGCTGTTTTGGGTTTTTGGGGTGAATTTTGGGGTGAATTTGGGGTTTTTGGGGTGATTTTGGGCTGTTTTGGGGTAAATTTTGGAGTTTTGAGCTGTTTTGGGGTGGATTTTGGGATATTTTGGGGTTTTGGGGTAATTTTGGGATATTTTGGGGTGAAATTTGGGGTGAATTTTGGGCCATATTGGGGTGAATTTTGGGCTACTTTGGGGTGAATTTGGGGAATTTTGGGCTATTTTGGGGTGAATTTTGGGATATTTTGGGGTGAATTCGGGATATTTGAGGTTTTTGTGGTTTGGGGTGAATTTGGGGTTTCTGGGGTGAATTTTTGGGTTATTTTGGGGTGAATTTGGGGGGATTTTGGGGTGAATTTGGGTTTTGGGGTGAATTTGGGGTAATTTTGGGGTATTTGGGGGGACTTTGGGCTATTTTCGGGTGAATTTGGGGCTGTTTTGGGGAGATTTTTAGGATATTTTGAGGGATTTTGGGTTTTGGGGTGAATTTTGAGTTTTGGGGTGAATTTTTGGGTTATTTTGGGGTGCTTGGGTGGGGATTTTGGGCTGAATTTGGGGTGAATTTTGGGGTTTTGGGGGTGGATTTTGGGATATTTTGGGGTGAATTCAAGATATTTGGGGGTTTTGGGGTGAATTTGGGGTGAATTTTAGGAGATTTTGGGTTGAATTTTGGGCTGTTTTGGGGTATTCGGGGTTTTTGGGGTGATTTTGGGGTGATTTTGATCCATTTTGGGCTGGTTTGGGGCGAATTTTGGGTGATTTTTTGGGTGTATTTGGGATATTTTGGGTTGGTTTGGGGTGAATTTGGGGTTTTTGGGGTGAATTTGGGCTGTTTTGGGCTATTTTGGGATGAATTTGGGCACTTTTCGGCTATTTTGGGGTGAATTTTAGGATATTTTGAGGGATTTGGGTGTTTTGAGTGAATTTTGGGGTGAATTTTGGATTGTGGAGCTGTTTTGGGGTGGATTTTCTATTTTTGGGGGATATTTTGGGGGATTTGGGGCTGGTTTGGGGTGGTTTGGGTTTTGGGGCTGAATTTTGGGATATTTTGGGGTGAAATTTGGGGTAATTTTGGGGTATTTGGGGTGAACTTTGGGCTGTTTTGGGGGGAATTTTAGGATATTTTGAGATATTTGGGGTTTTGGGGTGATTTTTGGTTATTTTGGGGTGAATTTTGGGTCAGTTTGGGGTGAATTTGGGGGATTTTGGGCTGGTTTGGGTTTTTGGGGTGAACTTTGGGAGATTTTGGGGCGAATTCTGAGTGATTTTGGGGTGAATTTGGGGTTTTTTGGGTGATTTTGGATATTTTGGGGGTGATTTGGGGCTGGTTTGGGGTGAATTTTGGGTCAGTTTGGGGGATTTGGGAGGATTTGGGGCTGGTTTGGGATTTTGGGGTGAACTTTGGGGTGAATTTTGAGGTTTTTGGGGTGAATTTTGAGGTTTTTGGGGTGAATTTTGGGGGTTTGGGGGTGAATTTTTGGTTTATTTTGGGGTATTTGGGGAGGTTTTTGGCTGTTTTTGGATGAATTTTGGGTTACTTTGGGGGATTTTGGGCTGGTTTGGGTTTTTGGGGTGAATTTTTGGGTCATTTTGGGGTACTTGGGTGGGGATTTGGGGCGAATTTGGGGTAATTTGGGATATTTTGGGGTGAATTCGGGATATTTGAGGTTTTTGGGGTGAATTTTGGGGTGAATTCGGGGTTTTGGGGGTGAATTTTTGGGGTTTTGGGTGAATTTTAGGGTTTTGGGGTAAATTTGGGGTATTTTGGGGTGAATTTGGGCTGGATTTGGGTGAATTTGGGGTTTTTAGGGTGAATTTCGGGGTTTTTGGGGTGAATTTGGGCATATTTGAGGTTTTTGGGGTGAATTTGGGGTAATTTTGGGGTATTTGGGATATTTTGGGGTGAATTTCAGGATATTTTGAGGTATTTGGGTTTGTGGGGGTGAATTTTGGGGTGAATTTTGGGGGTTTTGGGGTGAATTTTGGGATATTTTGGGGTGAATTTTGGGGACATTTTTGGGTAAATTTGGGGATATTTGGGGATATTTTGGGGTGAATTCAGGACATTTTGAGGTTTTGGGGTTTGGGGTGAATTTTAGGGGTTTTAGGGTGAATTTTGGGGTGACTTTTGGGTGTTTTGGGGTGAATTTGGGCTGTTTTGGGGTGAATTTTGGGATATTTTGCAGTATTTGGGGTTTTGGGCTATTTTGGGGTGAATTTTGGGGGTTTTGGGGTGAATTTTGGGGTGAATTTGGGGATATTTGTGTTATTTTGGGGTGAATTCGGGATATTTGAG
>NW_024365816.1:0-204 GCF_014805655.1 Passer montanus
GGGGACATGGAGGGGACACGGGGACAGGGGGACAGAGGGACAGGGACACCCCCGGGCAGCCCCGCCCGCCGGGCTCGGGGAGCGCAGCGGGGCGGAGCAAAAACCGCGCGGCAAAAAAAAAAAGTGGGGCAGAAAAGTGAGAAAAGAGCGAAAGTGAAGGGAGCGAGGGGCCGGGGAGAGGGAGAGAGGGAGAGAGGGGAGGGG
>NW_024365817.1:0-204 GCF_014805655.1 Passer montanus
CACTTAATATGATCCAGAAATACACCTTCAACTCTTGAATGCATAAATTTTGTCAGCAATTGAAAAAGTAATATGTTCCCCCTTGCACCCTTCTTAAACCCTTTGTACAGTAATTAATGTACAACAGATCAGGACATGTCTGTAGTTTCAGATTTTTTTATCTCCTCACTAGTAGTTAAATGTCATTGTTCCAAGCCAGATGGG
>NW_024365818.1:0-204 GCF_014805655.1 Passer montanus
AGTTTTCACCTTTGATAGCTCCTTGGTTAGCATGTTTTTTTCCTTCTGGATCTAACTTTTCCACTGATTTCACTATCAGCTTATTTTTGCTTTCATCAATTAATTAAACAAAACAGACTAACCTGATGTAAAAAGTTAACACTCACAAAGTCATGAGATCTAGAGAGGAATCTCAAGAAAATTTATTTCCATCCTTTAAGCTCT
>NW_024365819.1:0-204 GCF_014805655.1 Passer montanus
AATATAAAGGGAAATGCAAAATGTTTCCCGTAGTATTCCAGGAGAATTAGCATCAAGCACAGAAATTTGTGCAAGAAAACTATGCTTTCGAAAGATAAGGTGAATTAAAGAGGCAGACGAGAGGCAGGACACAGTCCGCTAGCAGTTAGACAGCTGCGCACACATTCCGGGTGTTGTGCCTCTTCGTTCTTCGCCTCCTGGAAG
>NW_024365820.1:0-204 GCF_014805655.1 Passer montanus
CACATCATGGGGGTGTCACCGCCAGACTATCAGACATCTGCTCGCTGACGGCACCGCCATGACCGTGTGAGTTTGTCTCGCGAGGACTCGGCCGTCTAGCTAGAACAATCAATTTCTTGTTGGTTGGCCGCGACGCCATGACTCCGTGAGTTTGGCGTTTGAGGACTCGGGCGTCTAGCTCAAATGGTAGAGCGCTCGCTTAGC
>NW_024365821.1:0-204 GCF_014805655.1 Passer montanus
CTGCAAGGAAAGGCTGAGACAGCTCAGCTTCTTCTGCCTGGAAAAGAGACTGAGGCTTAGGCTTGCCCAAACTGTGGCCTTCCACTGACGGCAACCTACAAGAAAGCTGGACAGGGACTTTGTATAAGGGCAGGGACAGGGCACGGGAGAATGGATCCAATTGGAAAGAGAATAGGTTTAGATGAGGGATTCAGAAAAAAGACT
>NW_024365822.1:0-204 GCF_014805655.1 Passer montanus
GGCCTTTTTCAGATTCCTCATTTAATCTAATATATATATTCTTGTGATATATGCTCTTTTGTGATTTTCAAATGAATGAGCAGTTAAACAATAAGTAAGTGGCTTCATGTTCAAAAAGCAGATCGTAAGGAGAACTGAAGAGCAGTAAGAACTTTCACTCCAACAATAAGAGCTTCCATGATGCTTTCATTAAGGAGGATGACA
>NW_024365823.1:0-204 GCF_014805655.1 Passer montanus
AAAGAGCTCTCCTCTAGGTAAGCAGAGCTTTCAACACAGCTTCCTATCTCTCTCTCTGCTGTTGAGCAAAAAGGAAAAAACACAGTTTTAGTAAGGCTTAAAAAGCAGGATTTTTTTCTGCTGATGAGGTCAACATTCACACATTAATGCAGTCTGGATGGATTTTCAATTAAACAATGCTGAGATGAACCTGTCACCCAGGAA
>NW_024365824.1:0-204 GCF_014805655.1 Passer montanus
GGTGTTACCTCTTGCACACTGCAGGGTGTATGTCAGAGCCCTTGCCTCTGCAAAGCTTGGTTTTGTTAGTTGAACACCATTCCACCTTCCACTGAAGGCCCTTCCAAGCATTACTTACCCAAATAAACACTGAGCTTATTTTATCCATCACTTTGTGCTCAGTAACCTTATAAAGATTTGTATAAAGAGATGCTTTAAACTGGG
>NW_024365825.1:0-204 GCF_014805655.1 Passer montanus
TTAGAGAAGATGAAAAAACTCAGTGGTGTCAATGTTGAAACAATTTATTGTACATTACTTGAGAAAGAAGAAATCAGTTGTTTTTCCAAAATATGGGATTATAGTGTAGCTGGATTGGCATGAAACCAAATGATAATGGCCTGATATAAGCTGGCTCTAACATTCTATTTGCTGATAATGCAGTTAATGCCGTGGACCTCTCTG